>NW_023995300.1:0-129879 GCF_015586225.1 Lucilia sericata | reverse complement strand
TTTCTAGTTCAGTTCTAGTTCAGTTCTAGTTCAGTTCTAGTTCAGTTCTAGTTCAGTTCTAGTTCAGTTCTAGTTTAGTTGTAGTTCAGTTCTAGTTCAGTCCTAGTTCAGTTCTAGGTCAGTTCTAGTAGTTAGTTCAGTTGTCAGTTCAGTATAGTTCAGTTCTAGTGCAGTTCTAGTTCAGTTCTAGTTCAGTTCTAGTCAGTTCTAGTTCAGTTTCTAGTTCAGTCTAGTTCAGTTCTAGTTCAGTGCTAGTTCAGTTCTAGTTCAGTGTCTAGTTCAGTTCTAGTTCAGTCTCTAGTTCAGTTCTAGTTCAGTTCTAGTTCAGTTCTAGTTCAGTTCTAGTTCAGTTCTAGTTCAGTTCTAGTTCAGTTCTAGTTCAGTTCTAGTTCAGTTCTAGTTCAGTTCAGTTCTAGTTCAGTTCTAGTTCAGTTCTAGTTCAGTTTTAGTTCAGTTCTAGTTCAGTTCTAGTTCAGTTCTAGTTCAGTTCTAGTTCAGTTCTAGTTCAGTTCTAGTTCAGTTCTAGTTCAGTTCTAGTTCAGTTCTAGTTCAGTTCTAGTCTAGTTCAGTTCTAGTTCAGTTCTAGTTCAGTTCTAGTTCAGTTCTAGTTCAGTTCTAGTTCAGTTCTAGTTCAGTTCTAGTTCAGTTCTAGTTCAGTTCTAGTTCAGTTCTAGTTCAGTTCTAGTTCAGTTCTAGTTCAGTTCTAGTTCAGTTCTAGTTCAGTTCTAGTTCAGTTCTAGTTCAGTTCTAGTTCAGTTCTAGTTCAGTTCTAGTTCAGTTCTAGTTCAGTTCTAGTTCAGTTCTAGTTCAGTTCTAGTTCAGTTCTAGTTCAGTTCTAGTTCAGTTCTAGTTCAGTTCTAGTTCAGTTCTAGTTCAGTTCTAGTTCAGTTCTAGTTCAGTTCTAGTTCAGTTCTAGTTCAGTTCTAGTTCAGTTCTAGTTCAGTTCTAGTTCAGTTCTAGTTCAGTTCTAGTTTCAGTTCTAGTTCAGTTCTAGTTCAGTTCTAGTTCAGTTCTAGTTCAGTTCTAGTTCAGTTCTAGTTCAGTTCTAGTTCAGTTCTAGTTCAGTTCTAGTTCAGTTCTAGTTCAGTTCTAGTTCAGTTCTAGTTCAGTTCTAGTTCAGAAAACTTTTGGAATTTTTTTATATCGATTTTGTAAAGTTTAGATAATTTATCAACATAGATGAATTTCTGTAGAATATTTTACTAAATTTAAATGTTCCTTTGAAAAATATTTCCATATGGAAAAGTTAGAAAAATTAAAGTAATTATTATCCCAACTGTTCAGCCCCTAAATAGCTGTAAATATTTCTAACTAGTGTATGTTCACGACATGATAATATAAATATTGTAGACGTTATTATTGTATATTTGGTATAAAATTTCATATTAAAAAGGTATAAATATTCACCAATTGTTATGGGGAACTAATCTAATCTATTTGCGGAAAGAACAGCAAATAATACCATAAACAAACAATATACTCACACACAAAACTAAATTAGAATAATAAATAAACAACCTAAAAACACAACACAACTGGAAAAAGTTATAAACAATTGACTTTGTAATGATGCGAAAATGGTGGTTGTATTTGTAAATTAGTTTTTGGTGTTATACCACAAATACAAAATAGAATTTCCGGCAAAAGTTTAATGGAGTTGGGAAAAACTTTAATCAATAAATATTTATTGTATTATTGTTGGTGTTTTGTTCTGTATTTTGTATTTAAATCCTAAAAGGAAAGGAAAGAAAAACAAACAAAACAAGTACTCAACTAATTGACTTTTAATGTTTTCTTCGGTTAAATAAGTAATTGTAATAAATATAATCTTTTGTTTTTTTTTTTTTTTAGAAATAATACAAACTCAAATGTTTCGGACAATTCCTTGGAAAAAATGGAAACTTCTGCTGATGATACAATGGCACTGGTTCCTTGCTCAGCTATTAGAAAGTATTCGTTAGATTCCAATGATAATATGGAATTAAAAATAAAAATATTGATGAATTTGCCAAAGATCAACCCGATGCCGATACTATAAAAATGTTTGTAGGTCAAGTACCCAAGTCATGGGATGAAATGAAATTGAGAGGTCTATTTGAACAGTACGGCAGAGTTCATACTCTGAATGTGTTGCGCGATAAAGTGACCATGATGAGCAGAGGTAAGTTTTTAATATATTAAGAAGAAAGACTTTTTATTATTTAGTTTTATATTTTAGTAACTGAGTAACTGATTAGAAACTATGGAAAAGTTTGTATTTGAAAAATATTATTACACTCAACTTTTCGATATTGAAATAAGTTTATAGAAAACTTTTCGATATTAAAAAGCTCTAATTTTCGTAATTGCAAAGCTTTTGTAGAATTACTTTAATTGAATAGTTTTTATAGCAAAATATTCAATATTAAAAAAAATTTCAGTACTGAAAAGCTTTCATAGAAAATTTTCGATATTGTAAAACATTCATAGTAAACTGGTCGATATTAAGATAATGTTAGAAAAAACTTTTGGATATAGAAAACTTTTCGATATTCAAAAGGTTTTATAGAATATTTTTTAGATAATGAAAAGCTTTTATCAAAAACTTTTCTATATTAAAAAGTTTTCGATATTCTGAAACATTTTTCGATATTATAAAGCTTTTAAAAAATCTTTTCTACATTTGGAAAACTTTATAAAGTTTTTATAGAAAACTATTCGATGTTGAAAATTTTTTAGTACATACAAGCTTTTAGTACAAACTTTAAGATATTGAAAAGCTTTTATGGAAAACTTTTTTATATTGAAAATCATTTTTAAAATCTTTTCGATATGAAAAGGTTTTATAGAATATTTTTTTAAATAATGAAAAGCTCTTATCAACAACTTTTCTACATTAAAAAGTTTTCATAAAAAGTTTTCGATATTCTGAAACATTTTTCGATATTAAAAAGCTTTTAAAAAAACTTTTCTACATTTGGAAAACTTTATGAAAAAGTTTTAATAGAAAACTATTCGATGTTGAAAATATTTTGGTGCATAAAAGCTTTTAGTAGAACTTTCCGATATTGAAAAGCTTTTATGGAAAACTTTTTTACATTGAAAATTATTTTTAAAATCTTTTCGATATTGAAAAGCAGTTAAAGAAAACTTTACAAAACTATTCGATATTCAATAATCTTTGTAGAAAGCCTTTTGATACTGAAAAGCTTTTATAGAAAACGATAAAGAAAAGTTTCTAAAGAAAACTTTTCGACGTTAAAGTTTTCGATATTGAATAATTTGTATAGAAAGCCTTTTGATACTAAAAAACTTTTATAGAAAACTTTTCTACATTGATAAGCTTTTATAGAAAACGATAAAGAAAAGTTTCTGTAGAAAACATTTCGACGTTATACATTTTTTGCTTTCAGAGAAAAGCTTTTATGGAAAACTTTTGATATTGAAAGGTTTTTTTTAGAAAATGTTAGTTATTGAAAAGCTTTTTATTGAATTAAAAAAAAAACTTTTTAACATTGAAAATGTTTACAGAAAACTTTTTGATTTCGAAAAGCTGGCATAGAAAACATTTGATATTTTAAAATTTGTATAGAAAGCTTTTCAATATTGAAAAGCTTTTATAAAAATACTTCGATTTTGGAAAGCTTTTTGTAGAAAACTTCTTAATATTGAAAAGCTTTCAAAGGAAACTTTTCGATATTAAAAAGCTTCTATAGAAAACGTTACAAAAGTTTTCGATTTTGGAAAGCTTTTGTAGAAAATATTTAATATTGAAAAGCTAATAAATAACTTTTTAAAACTGACAAGTTTTTGCACATTGAAAAGCTTTTATAGAAGATTTGTCAATAATAAAAAATTGTAATATTTAAGGCCTATTCTGAAATACACATGAAGATTTCAAAATTTTTTAATTTTTATGGAAAAGCTTTTTGATATGCATTGAAAAGCTTTTTTAGCATAATTTTCAGTATTAAAGAGTTATTATGCTATTATTTGATAAATTTTTAATGCAAAAATCTAGGAAATTTTCCAATATTGTAAATTCTCTATAGAAAACGTTTCCTATGTACACATTAATATATACTATGCCTCTTGCATACGTAAAGAGTAAAACTTTGCTAATTTTCCACCTAAAAAAGTTTTCCTCTATACAAAGTTAATCAAACTTATAAGAATATTAACATAATATAATATCATAATGGCAATAATTATATTGAGATGTGAAATGTTATCAGACATTATGATAGGAACTGAAAAAAAAGTACTACAAAAATGTTAATAAACCTTTATAGTTAGTTAGATTTACATATTAACAACTATTATAGTTAACATTTTAGCTTAGACCTTTCTGCCACAGCTCTCCTCCTCCCTATATTAATGGTATTATAGGTTAACAAATAAGATTAGTCTTTGGGTGAGAAGTGGTATGTATGGATACTGTTTATTACTCATATCCATAAACATCACCTTGTGTCAATAATAGTCGTCTGCTCTTTATACTTCAAAGTGAACTTTATATGTAAAACTATACATATGAACGTGCTTTTACATACATACTATGTAGGTATCTAAATACTTATATATAATGTTAATAATAATCATAAAAAACAACAACTACTAAACTACAATTCTTACAACATGTTAACATGCAATTCGTAAAACCGGCACTAGTGTTTACACTAAATGAAATAGTTCTAAGCACAAGTTTGCCAATAACTACGATATTTTTTTTTTTGCCGTAATATAACAAGATTTTCTTGAGTCCATGCTCCTTTATTTATTCCCCCCACTTTGCGGTACTAACTAGTATTACTTTTCTACCGCACACGACTACATTTACAATACATTAAACCCTAACAAATACTTATATGCCTTTATGTAGGTAAATGTATGTGTATTGTAATCGTTCTATAACATATGGAAATTAGAATATTATGTATTTCCATATCCCCACATATATGACTTCAACATTATTAGCAATTTTAACGTGCTCCTTATTTCTTCTTTCAACTTTTCTTCACCCATTGCAATTCTTCTCATGAACTAAAGTAACAGTTTGTTTTTCCCTTACTGCCCACACGACTCCTTCGAGACCAATATCGAGGTAATTTGTGTTAAAATTTATAAATATTGTTTTACCTTTTTTTTGTGGAAAAAATTTCTTAGTCCTGTGTTAAGGGTTTATTTCTTTCACTTGTCCGTAATTTGCGTGTTTGTATATGTAAGAGCTAAAGAAGTGTAAGTTTGTGTTTGGTTTTCATTTGAGAAAATTATCGTTAAAGAAAATAAAAAATAATAAAAATAAAACTTATATATGATTATTTATGAATGTTGATTAGATTATTTTACATTACTTTACATTAGAATATGTTACATTGTAAATGTGGACTACACAAATGTGATGTGAATTTTTTTTAGGTAAATTTTTATGGATATTAGTTCAATGTATTAGTCTTCAATAAATGTTAGTATTTTTAGGATAAATATTAGACAAATTTTTTGAAATTTCGTAACTTTTCGTTATTAAAAGGTTTTTATGGAAAACTTTTCGATACTGAATAATTTTTTATAGAATTGTTATTTTTGAGTTTTTGATATTGAAATGCTTTTTTAGAAAGCTCTCGATATTGAAGAGCTTTTATGGAAAGCTTTTCGATATTTATGAGCTTTTATAGAAAGCTTTTCGATATCGAAGAGCTTTTATTGAAAGCTTTTCGATATTGAAGAGCTTTTATTGAAAGCTTTTCGATATTGAAGAGCTTTTATGGAAAGCTTTACGATATTGAGGAGCTTTCATAGAAAGCTTCTCGACATTGAGCTTTTATAGAAAGCTTTTCGATATTGAAGAGCTTTTCGAAACTAAAGAGCTTTTATGGAAAGCTTTTCGGTATTGAAGAACTTTTATAGAAAGTATTAAAGAGCTTTTCGATATTGAAAAGATTTTATATAAATCTTTTATAGACAAGTTTACGATATTGAAAAGTTTTTATAGAGAAGCTTTCAATATTGAAGAGTTTTTAGAGAAAAATTTTCGATATGGAATAGTTTTTATAAAAAAGTTTTTAAAGAAAAGTTTTCGATATTGAATAGTTTTTATAAAAAGTTTTCGATATTGAATAGTTTTTAGAGAAAAATTTTCGATATGGAATAGTTTTTATAAAAAAGTTTTTAAAGAAAAGTTTTCGATATGGAATAGTTTTTATAGAAATTTTTTCGATATTGAATTTTTCGATATAGAAAAGTTTTCAATATTGAAAAGTTTAAAAAAAAAGTTTTGAATATTGAAATGTTTTTAAAGAAATGTTTTGAATATTTAAAAGTTTTTATAAAAAGATTAAAGAGCTTTTATATCGAAAAGCTTTTAATATTGAAAAGTTTTTATAGAAAAGTTTTCAACAAGTTTTTTCAGAAAAGTTCTTATAGAACAGTTTTTACAGGATAGTTTTATAGAATAGTTTTCAATATTGAACAATTTTTATAGAAACGTTTTCAATATTGAATAGTTTTTTTATAGAAAAGTTTTTACAAAAAAGTTTTTAGAGAAAACTTTTTACAGAAAAGTTTTTGAAGAAACGATTTTATAGAAAATTTTAAAAGTAATGATTTTATAAAATTTTTAGTTTTTATAAAAAAGTTTGAAGAGCTTTTGTAGAAAGCTTTTTGATATTGAAAAGTTTTTATAGACAAGTTTTCGATATTGAAATGTTTTTATAGGAAAGTTTTCATTGTATAGAAAAACTTTCATTATTGAAGAGCTTTCAATATGAAAACGTTCTTATAGAAAAGTTTTCAATATTGAAAAAAAAATTGTAGAAAAGTTTTCGAAATTTAAAGAATTCTTTAGAAAAATTTCGATATTGAAGTGTTTTCTAAACTTATCGATATTTCAAAGCTTCCTTAGAAAAAGTTTTTGATTTTGATAAGTTTTCGTAAGAAAACATTTTAATATTGATAACCTTTCGTAAGCAAGCTTTTCGGTATTTAAAATAAATGTTATAGAAATATATTTCATATGCAAAAGTTTTCTTGAGAAAATTTTGCGATAGTGAAAGTTTGTTTAGAAATACTTTCAATATTAAAAGAGTTGAACTACTTTTCGATTTTATTTGGTTCTCCGTTATTAGGAAGCTTTTGAACTGAAAAGCTTTTATATAAAACCTGTGGACATTGAAAAAATTATTTAGAAAACGTTGTCTGATTCAACCTTATTGATATCGAACATTAGACTGCTTATATTCTACCATGTTTGCAGACCTACTATACGTATGAGTATTAAAATAATAATCATACGCTCTGTGTAACTCCTTACATTCAAAGATAGCTGCAAAATATGAGTTTATTAATTTAAACAAAACTTCAATTCATTTGACTTAAATAAAAATTTCTTCATTAAAACAAATCATACTAGTCATTTGTTTAAAAAAAATTCATATACGTTTCTACCAGTCACACTTTACGTATGAGTATTATAATAATAATCATACGCAGTGTATATCTTTTTGCCATTCATAGATAGCAAAAAAAGTTTAGTTTATTAATTTAAGTTAAACTTCAATTCATTTGACTTAAAATAAAAATTTCTTCATTAAAACAAATCATACTAGTCATTTGTTTAAGCTAAATTCATATAAAATTCAAGATTTGTAAAAATAATACGATATCTTACAATTGCATGTTTGTTTAAAAAATTTATATGTCTTTGCCCTAAACGCAGTAATATTGTAGTAAGTCCTTGTTATGCATCCTTTACATTCATGTATATAAATTATAAGCATACTCTTTTGTGTCTAAAGTAAGCGTTTAAAATTAAAAAAAGAAAATTGCATGTTATATGATTAATTAACATAAAATTTCTTTTGCTAAAGTGTTTGAGAAATTAAGAACTGAAACAAATACAAAAGTAAAGTCTTATTAAATGAATTTTGTATTAAGGTGTACTTGTTACAGATAGATTTATAACTATTTTCTTACTTTACGTGCTCGTAACTTGTTAAAAATTATTATTTGTATTTGCATAGGTATACATAGCTGAATATGTATGTATGTGTATGTATAAAACTAATATGCATACCTATGTACTTACTTTTAAATAAATACTATTTGTTTGTATTGTAAATTTCCTTTTTATATTCTCTGATAAATGTTAAAATGTTTATATGTTTTGTTGTATTATTTTTTTGCTTTTTGTGTTTTCTTGTTTCTTTACTTACAGGGTGCTGTTTCGTAACCTATTATACACGTAAGGCTGCTCTGAGGGCCCAAGATGCTTTACATAATATCAAAATATTAGATGGGGTAAGTACAAGCATATATTAAACTTTTAGTTTTGTTTTGATACCCAAAACTTTTACTATAGCCTAGTTACCTGGTATACATAAAGGTAACTATGTTTAGTTTATTGAGTGGCAACTGTGGTTTGTGTTAGAATGATGGAATGAAGAAAATGGCTTTAGCTGCAATTTGTTATTTCCATGTCAATGTTTTTTTACCTTTTTAATATTTGTTTATGTCTGTTTTGTTTCTAGAAGAGTTTAAAGTGTTTTTTACTGCAAAGTGTTCAAATTGTTAAGTTGTCTAAGAAATTTGCTAAATGTTTTTTTTAACAATAATTTTCATAATATTTTAACATTCATTTTCATAGTTCTGAATTTTCCATAATTGTATGAAACATAAAAAAGAAATATTGGTCTTAGACCTTGTCCTTGTTCGATTTTAGGACGTTTTAGCCAAGTTATTTCATCTGTCCGTCCATCTAACGTTTTTTGTTGAAAGCACCAAAGTTTCCAACCGAAAAAACCTAGAGGGCTGAAAATCTACAAATAAAAATATACAATATCAGTCCAATAATAGTAATATTGGGCAGTATCAAAACATAGCCACCTACCAGTATGTTATAATTGGATATTGGATTGTATATTGTAGACCAATTTGAGGGGTAGGTTCTATAATAAATCGATTTTTTTAAAGCCTTCTTTGCTGAACATAATGAATTATTCTGAAATAAATGCCGAAAATGATTAATTTAAGTTTTATCGATATGTAATTTAGTAGAAGGATTTGTGTTTATATAAAACTATAGTATATTCCCAATTCGATTATGGGCCTTAAGTTATAGATAGGAGGCGAATTTTGAAGTTAATTAGAAAATTAAAGACAGATAGACAGAAGTTAGACAAAGCGGTTGATATAATGATTTGATTAACATTTTTAGAAGGACAGACAGACCTTTGGACAGACGGATGGAAAATATCTGTTCATCCATCCGCCCAACTGTCAGTTCATGCAAATGATGTAAACTGGAAGAAAGTGGTGGACATACAGTTATTTTCGATTTAGATTATTACTTTTATTAATGCGAAGACAGACATACCACGAGACGAAGATTTTCTATTCGAATAACGATTTAAATAAGAACATTTATATTGACAGATAGACTAGTAGACGAATGGAAGTATTGAGACAAGTAGACCATTGGATGGACGGACACTAGTCTGTTCATGTAAACTTGAAGAGACTGGTGGACGGAATGACGGACAGTTATTGCCATTTCAGATAATTCCTTTTATTAATGGGAAGACAGACAGAAGAGTAGACGAAGATTTTCGATTTGAATAACGATTAAAATAAGAACATTTATATTGACAGATAGACTAGTAGACGAATGGAAGTATTGAGACAAGTAGACGGTCGGACGGACACTAGTCTGTTCATGTAAACTTGAAGAGACTGGTAGACGGAAGGACGGACAGTTAATATCGTTTCAGATAATTCCTTTTATTAGAAGGAAAACATCAGAAGTTTTACATGGATAGACAGACAAACAAAAAGACAATAACAGTTTAAGTACATAACAGATAGTTAGTTGAATAATAATTTTGTTTAAAAGCTTTATCTGAAGTGTCAAAAAGTACGACGGACAAAAGTTGTCGATTTGGACAGACACTCGTACAGACTGTTCTGTAATATTATATTATTTATATGGATAAACAGACAAACAGAAGGACGAACATTATAGATTTGGTAAGTGATTCTGATAAGAAGATTTACATGGACAGACTGGCAAATGAATGAACTTATATCCTTCACCTACATGAGAAGGGTATATATAAGTATTTCATTCCGTTTGTAATTTCTATAATATAATTTTCGACCCTATAAAGTATATGTACATATTCTAGATCCTTATAGATAGCGGAGTCGATTAAGCCATGTCCGTCTGTCTGTCTATCTGCCTGTCTGTCTGTCTGTCTGTCTGTCTGTCTGTCTGTCTGTCTGTCTGTCTGTCTGTCTGTCTGTCTGTCTGTCTCTTAAAATAAATTTTCTGATGTTTTCAGATCCAAATCTTTAACAATTCTGTCATTCATTTTCTTTCTAATCTGGTTTCTAACTTTTGAAGTTCTGTATCCATTTCATTTACAGTCTGTTAGAGTTGTTTACTTGACGTCCTTAATAGTTCTAGACCTTGGCTCTAATTATATCTTAAATTAACAATCTTACCACCTACAATTATACAAATATTTTTGTACTCATTAGCTTTTTTAAATACATATACACACATATAACTAGGTAGGTTGTTTTTATAAGAACTTGTTATTAATATTTGCTGTTTAATGAATTTCTCTGAATGTATCTAAGTATTAAGTACATAAGTATCTGCTAAATACATGCATACAATATACATAAAAGTGTGTGATGAATGATGAATACATATATGTATTTGTATGTTAATGATAAACAACTTTATGACAAATTGTCAATTGCCATGTTTTTTTTTCATAAAAACCTTCTGAAAAGAAAGATGAAAAAAAAAACACTTATAATCATACTTAATAGAAGTCATACATATAGAAATAAATAATTTATATCCTTTTAATACACTACATCGCTGGGTTATAGCTTGTATATACATCAACTGAGAATCACTAATCAAATTCATCGACTAAGTCATACATATAATTTTTCAAGCCAAGGGATAAGGTATTAAAAAAGAAAAATTATCTATTAATACAGATATAGGGATGCTTTCAAGTCGAACAAACCCTACTTTATTTTCATACTTGTTTATTTATTATTTACTTTCCCTTTATAAAAGATAATGTTGATGATGATGTTGAATGGTTGCTTAGTTATATTTTTTAATTAATACTTTTTCTCCATCATATCAACTCAACAAAATAGTTTTCTTTTCATTTTCAACATCATCAGCATCAAACCCTTTCTATTCATTATTATTTTATTGGAAACAACAAACAGACTCTTATATTAAAAGTAATATTTCTTAATAGAATACTGAAAAGTTAATTAAAAGAAACCCTTTATAAGTTTAATTCATATGTTTTCCTTTTAACATTTCATTATTTTATTTCATAACTCATGTCTTGCAAATAATTTTCTTTTTATGTGGGTTAGACAAAAGGCGCTTAAAAATATTCTTTCCATGTAAAGAGGAAGCAAAAATAATACTTAAACTATTTATTATTACAATTAGTATTTATAAGAAACCTAATGAGTTAACAAACAAATTTGAACCTAATACCTCATTGTATTTTAACTAAAGTTATTAATTGTTAACTATTATCATCAAGTTTTAAAGTCCAATTAACCAAAATTCCTAAGCTTCAGTTAACATTACATTTTCCAACTTATTACATATTACAATTATTATTTTTATTCTTAGTATTTCAGCTAACTTTGTGACATTTAGTTTTTTATTCAAAATAATTACTATGGAAGTTAGTCCTTTATTTAGCCTTTAAGTAAATGTGTCTATTGTTTACTTTAGTTGTTGTTCCTATTGATTAAAAAGGTATTACATAAAAGGCTAATAGTAATAACAATCAAAAGTCCTTTCAAATAGAATCAAATAAATGTGCACGATTACGAGAAAAGCTTTTAATAAAACAATCACTAATGCACATTAAAGTTTTCAATTACTACAATATCCTGTTTTTTTTTTTTCAATTTATACTTTTTAACCCTTTGTAGTATTTTCATATTGTAGAACACTCAAATTATAGTTAAGAGAAATTAGAATATAAAGGTACAAAGGATAAGTTTTCTGAGCAGATATCAATTGTTTGAAAAAGGTGAAAATCCTAAGCTTTGAATTCGAATCTAATTGCAGATTTGGAATTTGAGATATCATGTCATGAAATCTAAACGCCATTTTAGCCCTTTTTAAGATATTATAACAGCCCCAAGGCATCTTAATGTTGCAAATGTTGTATGTCATCTGAAAGTCCATTCTCTCAGCATTTATTCTAATGCCTGAGGTCACAGTGCAGGTCAATGCTTTCAAGAAATAAACTTTGAGCTCTGGGCTAAACATTTGTCGGCCTGAGCATGATATCTAGATGCAAAATGTTGGTTAGTCAGCCAGTTAGTTAGTTAGTTAGTTATTTAGTTAGTTAGTTAGTTAGTTAGTTAGTAGTTAGTTAGTTAGTTAGTTAGTTAGTTAGTTAGTTAGTTAGTTAGTTAGTTAGTTAGTTAGTTAGTTAGTTAGTTAGTTAGTTAGTTAGTTAGTTAGTAGTTAGTTAGTTAGTTAGTTAGTTAGTTAGTTAGTTAGTTAGTTAGTTAGTTAGTTAGTTAGTTAGTTAGTTAGTTAGTTAGTTAGTTAGTTAGTTAGTTAGTTAGTTAGTTAGTTAGTTAGTTAGTAGTTAGTTAGTAGTTAGTTAGTTAGTTAGTTAGTTAGTTAGTTAGTTAGTTAGTTAGTTAGTTAGTTAGTTAGTTAGTTAGTTAGTTAGTTAGTTAGTTAGTTAGTTTAGTTAGTTAGTTAGTTAGTTAGTAGTTAGTTAGTTAGTTAGTTAGTTAGTTAGTTAGTTAGTTAGTTAGTTAGTTAGTTAGTTAGTTAGTTAGTAGTTAGTTAGTTAGTTAGTTTAGTTAGTTAGTTAGTTAGTTAGTTAGTTAGTAGTTAGTTAGTTAGTTAGTTAGTTAGTTAGTTAGTTACTTAGTTAGTTAGTTACTTAGTTAGTTAGTTACTTAGTTAGTTAGTTAGTTAGTTAGTTAGTTAGTAGTTAGTTAGTTAGTTAGTTAGTTAGTTAGTTAGTTAGTTAGTTAGTTAGTTAGTTAGTTAGTTAGTTAGTTAGTTAGTTAGTTAGTTAGTTAGTTAGTAGTTAGTTAGTTAGTTAGTTAGTTAGTTAGTTAGTTAGTTAGTTAGTTAGTTAGTTAGTAGTTAGTTAGTTAGTTAGTTAGTTAGTTAGTTAGTTAGTTAGTTAGTTAGTTAGTTAGTTAGTTAGTTAGTTAGTTAGTAGTTAGTTAGTTAGTTAGTTAGTTAGTTAGTTAGTTAGTTAGTTAGTTAGTTAGTTAGTTAGTTAGTTAGTTAGTTAGTTAGTTAGTTAGTTAGTTAGTTAGTAGTTAGTTAGTTAGTTAGTTAGTTAGTTAGTTAGTTAGTTAGTTAGTTAGTTAGTAGTTAGTTAGTTAGTAGTTAGTTAGTTAGTTAGTTAGTTAGTTAGTTAGTTAGTTAGTTAGTTAGTTAGTTAGTTAGTTAGTTAGTTAGTTAGTTAGTTAGTAGTTAGTTAGTTAGTTAGTTAGTTAGTTAGTTAGTTAGTTAGTTAGTTAGTTAGTTAGTTAGTTAGTTAGTTAGTTAGTTAGTTAGTTAGTTAGTTAGTTAGTTAGTTAGTTAGTTAGTTAGTTAGTTAGTTAGTTAGTTAGTTAGTTAGTTAGTTAGTTAGTTAGTTAGTTAGTTAGTTAGTTAGTAGTTAGTTAGTTAGTTAGTTAGTTAGTTAGTTAGTTAGTTAGTTAGTTAGTTAGTTAGTTAGTTAGTTAGTTAGTTAGTTAGTTAGTTAGTTAGTAGTTAGTTAGTTAGTAGTTAGTTAGTTAGTTAGTAGTTAGTTAGTTAGTTAGTTAGTTAGTTAGTTAGTTAGTTAGTTAGTTAGTTAGTTAGTTAGTTAGTTAGTTAGGTAGTAGTTAGTTAGTTAGTTAGTAGTTAGTTAGTTAGTTAGTTAGTTAGTTAGTTAGTTAGTTAGTTAGTAGTTAGTTAGTTAGTTAGTAGTTAGTTAGTTAGTTAGTTAGTTAGTTAGTTAGTTAGTTAGTTAGTTAGTTAGTTAGTTAGTTAGTTAGTTAGTAGTTAGTTAGTTAGTTAGTTAGTTAGTTAGTTAGTTAGTTAGTTAGTTAGTTAGTTAGTTAGTTAGTTAGTTAGTTAGTTAGTTAGTAGTTAGTTAGTTAGTTAGTTAGTTAGTTAGTTAGTTAGTTAGTTAGTTAGTTAGTTAGTTAGTTAGTTAGTTAGTAGTTAGTTAGTTAGTTAGTTAGTAGTAGTTAGTTAGTTAGTTAGTTAGTAGTTAGTAGTTAGTTAGTAGTTAGTAGTTAGTTAGTTAGTTAGTTAGTTAGTTAGTTAGTTAGTTAGTTAGTTAGTTAGTTAGTAGTTAGTTAGTAGTAGTTAGTAGTTAGTTAGTTAGTTAGTTAGTTAGTTAGTTAGTTAGTTAGTTAGTTAGTTAGTTAGTAGTTAGTTAGTTAGTTAGTTAGTTAGTTAGTTAGTTAGTTAGTTAGTTAGTAGTTAGTTAGTAGTTAGTTAGTAGTAGTTAGTAGTTAGTTAGTTAGTTAGTAGTTAGTTAGTTAGTTAGTTAGTTAGTTAGTTAGTTAGTTAGTTAGTAGTTAGTTAGTTAGTTAGTTAGTTAGTTAGTTAGTTAGTAGTTAGTTAGTTAGTAGTTAGTTAGTTAGTTAGTTAGTTAGTTAGTAGTTAGTTAGTTAGTTAGTTAGTTAGTTAGTTAGTTAGTAGTTAGTTAGTTAGTTAGTTAGTTAGTTAGTTAGTTAGTTAGTTAGTTAGTAGTTAGTTAGTTAGTTAGTTAGTTAGTTAGTTAGTTAGTTAGTTAGTAGTAGTTAGTTAGTTAGTTAGTTAGTTAGTTAGTTAGTTAGTTAGTTAGTTAGTTAGTTAGTTAGTTAGTAGTTAGTTAGTTAGTTAGTTAGTTGACAAATATTTCTGTTACTCTCTTAAGTTCCAATGTGACATTTCCAGAATTTAGCGTCTTGTTTCCTGATATCCTCTGTTTATTAAAATATTTAATAGAAAAATCTAAAATAATGGTCTTTTCCTTTTAAGGTTTAAAATGTCAACAAACAGTTAATATTCTCCGTTAAATAAAATGTGACATAAACAAAAAAAATTATTTAATTTTTTTTCTAGAGAAAATGTAAAAAATCAACTGTCACATTGAAAACAGGTGAATAAATTTAATATGTATAATTTTTTTCTCGACATTTTTCCAATTGAAGAGCTAAAAATTTTACAAAAAAGTGGGAAAAATATCAAATGGAAAAGGTCAACATTATATAGATAGTAAATTAAGGTAATAAAGTTTTATAAAATTTATGTTTTTTTTTCACAACCAACAGTTACAAAAATTACAACGGACGTTTAAATGTCATGTCAAGTTAGTTGACACATACAATAGATAGTTGTAAGTTTCTATTTTGTTATTTGAATTTTATAGTTTTTAATAGAGCAGGATAAAATAAATAATGATTTTTTCCAATTTTTAAAACATTTTTTTCTCCACAAAAAATAAAAATAATAAAATTTAAAATAAAATTACTTTAGCTACACATTTTAAGCAAATGTTGATACACATGACTATTTTTTGTAGCATTATTTTTTCACACATTGTGTCGCTTTAATTTTCAGTTCAATTAGCTATAAAAACAGTATTCAAATGTTAAGCAAACATTTAAAGGATTTTGTTTTTTCATTGTGAATATATTTAGTCTCCTGTTAAACGTGTGTTTGGTAACTGAACATAATAGACACATACACATGTTAAAAAAAACCAACAGGCTTTTAACTCACTTTACTTCATTTTTTTAAAAGCTTTTGAATTTTCATTTTTACCTCTTCAAATCCCTTAAAATAATACCAGACTTAGTGGGGGTTGCTTACTCGTTCTTTCATAGAGAACTTTTAAATCTCATTAAATATTTAACTCACTTTTAAAACATTCACACCTTTAGTTTGTAACAATGACTACCTTACAATGGGCTGAAAAAAATCTAGGATTTTTTTTTTTCAAAAAATGGCTAAATAAATTTCTATTGGCTAACCAGTTTTAAATCAATGCTTCTAAAATGTACGTGCCAACAAATGCTAATTTAACTTTCAAACAATTGTATATATACGGGCTGGCACTCAGTCTAAACATTCATTTATAGATGCATGTCTACATCCCTTTAATGGTCATTTATCCTTAAATCCACTTACCATTCTAAACTATTTTTCAAAAACCAAATGAAAAAAACTGGAAATCTAAAGGACATAATACTTTTAGATTTATATACACTGTCAAACTTACTTTCAAAAGTATGAATAGTAGGATGTCCCCAAAATAAGAGTTCATAACTTGTCCTTGCGTCAATATTTGTAGAGGTTCTTTATCGTTTCAGCTCAACAAATGTTGACACAATAACAAAATATTTAAAGAAATATTTAGTGGGAAACATTAGCAACATTTCAGTTGGGGCCACTCTTAAGTTCGAAACTTTCATCTGAGGGTAGAAAACACTTCAGTGTCATTACAAAAGACATTACCACCTGTCCCTTTTATTGGCATTATCATCATTTCCTAAAATAAGATTGAAAATGTATACAGAGGAGAAGGGGCAGCAGACAAGAAGGAAAACAAGGGAAAAGGACGTCCAAAGGGGAACGGAAGGAAGGGAAAGGCAAAAAGGGGCCGGGGAGGGGGGGGAGAAACAAAGGGAAGGGGAAAGAAGAGGAAAAAGAAGGAGAGAGAACGAAGGAAAACGAACGAACGAACGAACGAACGAACGAACGAACGAACGAACGAACGAACGAAAACGAACGAACGAACGAACGAACGACGAAACGAACGAACGAACGAACGAACGAACGAACGAACGAACGAACGAAACGAACGAACGAACGAACGAACGAACGAACGAACGAACGAACGAAAACGAAACGAACGAACGAACGAACGAACGAACGAAACGAACGAACGAACGAAACGAACGAACGAAAACGAACGAACGAACGAAACGAACGAACGAAACGAACGAACGAACGAAACGAACGAAACGAACGAACGAACGAACGACGAACGAACGAACGAACGAACGAACGAACGAACGAACGAACGAACGAACGAACGAACGAACGAACGACCGAACGAACGAACGAACGAACGAACGAACGAACGAACGAACGAACGAACGAACGAACGAACGAACGAACGAACGAACGAACGAACGAACGAACGAACGAACGAAACGAACGAACGAACGAACGAACGAACGAACGAACGAACGAACGAACGAACTAACGAACGAACGAACAACGAACGAACGAACGAACGAACGAACGAACGAACGAACGAACGAACGAACGAACGAACGAACGAACGAACGAACGAACGAACGAACGAACGAACGAACGAACGAACGAACGAACGAACGAACGAACGAACGAACGAACGAACTGAACGAACGAACGAACGAACGAACGAACGAACGAACGAACGAACGAACTAACGAACGAAACGAACTAACGAACGAACGAACGAACGAACGAACTAACGAACTAACGAACGAAGAACGAACGAACGAACGAACGAACGAACGAACGAACGAACGAACGAACTAACGAACGAACGAACGAACGAACGAACGAACGAACGAACGAACGAACGAACGAACGAACGAACGAACGAACGAACGAACGAACGAACGACACGAACGAACGAACGAAGAACGAACGAACGAACTAACGACCTACGAACGAACGAACGAAACTAACTAACTAACTAACGAACGAACGAACTAACGAACGAACTAACGAACGAACGAACTAACGAACTAACTAACTAACGAACGAACTAACTAACTAACTAACTACTAACTAACTAACTAACTAACTAACTAACTAACTAACTAACTAACTAACAACACTTCTTAAGCATTTCCATTTTCAACTGAAGGCCCCCTTTTACAAAAATTATAATTAACTTAGTTCCTTCCCTCCCAAATTTTATAAACAACGAAATCATATAATCGAATATGTGTTTATAAACTAAAATGCATTAAAAGCTTTAGTAAAATGTTACCATATGTTTGTTTAATTACTTATGCCGAGACAACAAAATGTTCTACTCAATACTTTATCTACGTCGTACTAATACACTGACACATGTGGTCATTATTTTGACAATTATACCAATTATGTTTAGACAGACAGACAAAACATAAAATAAAAGCCTTAAAATAACAAAATAAACAAACAGAAATAGTAACAACAACTACCAGCCATAGGAAAAATCCAAAAAAAAACATCATCAGGTCCTTTTCACCAAAATACTACTTGTCCTCATATTAGCTTTATATACATACATATGTATACATATATAATATTGATCGAATGACAAACAATTTTTATTACACAAACAATAAGGACATAATTGAAATCAGATACGGAAAATGAAAAAGTACTCTCTGAAGTGTATTTTGAAAATTTTAAGAATTGTACCATATATCAGTACCAATAAATTTTAATAGATCAATGCAGTGGTCAATGTCCCCCAAAGTTAACACTGTTTAAATTATATCTGATCTACGCTATGAGAAAGACATTTTTCAAAAAATCCTAATAAGTTAATTTAGTATTTTTATTGAAGAAAATTAGATATACTTATAAGACAAATTGATAAAAATACTAAAAAATGTCCATCTGTCAGACTTTCACAAGTAAAACAAGATGGATCCACAAGTTGGAATATAAACAATTAAACTGGGACTATATTCAAATCGAATATCTGTACATGGGCATCTTTCATCAAGATCTATGTTCCAGAACAGATAATCCCAAATAAATATGTAGAAACTTAAGGCAGTATAAAAGGTGGCTAATAACCTAAAATAAAACAACAATAATAACAATAACAACAGAAACAAAACAATTCTCCATTAATGACTATAGAATTTCTCTTATTAGATTTAAGTAAATTCCATTAAAGACATGGCAGGTTTTGCAAACAGACAAAAGGGCAGACAGACCAACAGCAGGACACAATGTATAAGGACTAAACTAAAATCGATTTTTAAGATTGACATACATTAATAAATAAATACATGTTTATACAAATATTTACATACAACGTAACACAACTACAATATTGAGTGTATTTTACAAATATGCATGTATGTATAATGTACATACATATGCACATTGTACATATGTATGTAGGTACTCATGTATGTGTTTACAGTATACATTTATATAATGTATGCGTAAAGTTTTGTTTTCATTTCCGTTGACCGTATAATGTTTTGTTTACATTTACACGTTTCATTTAATTTCTAAATAATGAAAGTAGTCACTTTTGTGTTAGAACAAAATATACACATATATGTATATACCCTACACCATTATATTTTTGGGGAGAGCCAAAATATTGTTCTTAGAACAATTTTTAAACTAAACATAACTGAACTGAACTAGAACTGAACTAGAACTGAACTAGAACTGAACTAGAAGTGAACTAGAACTGAAACTAGAATTGAACTAGAACTGAACTAGAACTGAACTAGAACTGAACTGGAACTAAACTATAACTGAACTAGAACTGAACTAGAACTGAACCTGAACTGAACTAGAACTGAACTAGAACTGAACTAGAACTGAACTAAACTGAACTAGAACTGAACTAGAACTGAACTAGAACTGAACTAGAACTGAACTAGAACTGAACTAGAACTGAACTAGAACTGAACTAGAACTGAACTAGAACTGAACTAGAACTGAACTAGAACTGAACTAGAACTGAACTAGAACTGAACTAGAACTGAACTATAACTGAACTAGAACTGAACTAGAACTGAACTGAACTAGAACTGAACTAGAACTGAACTAGAACTGAACTAGAACTGAACTAGAACTGAACTAGAACTGAACTAGAACTGAACTAGAACTGAACTAGAACTGAACTAGAACTTAACTAGAACTGAACTAACTGAACTAGAACTGAACTAGAACTGAACTAGAACTGAAACTAGAACTGAACTAGAACTGAACTAGAACTGAACTAGAACTGAACTAGAACTGAACTAGAACTGAACTAGAACTGAACTAGAAATGAACTAGAACTGAACTAGAACTGAACTAGAAACTGAACTAGAACTGAACCTAGAACTGAACTAGAACTGAACTAGAACTGAACTAGAACTGAACTAGAACTGAACTAGAACTGAACTAGAACTGAACTAGAACTGAACTAGAACTGAACTAGAACTGAACTAGAACTGAACTAGAACTGAACTAGAACTGAATTAGAACTGAACTAGAACTGATCTAGAACTGTGGTCTTCTATTCTTTTTAACCAACTATAACTTTACCTTGTTTAATGATAATTTTGTGTATGTGTGTGTGTGCTCAAGTTAGGAAGTGCGTGTATATTAATTTGTTTAAGTATAGAGAATGAGTATTTTTTTTTTTATTAGTAATGCCACTAATTATTATAAAACAAACATTCAAGCTACAATCTAGTTAATGTTTTAAGTAGATAATTTAAATAAATGAACTTTATTTAAATTATTTATTTTACATATAAATATACCAATTTCAACAGAAACAAAATTGTTTTCTACCATCTTTCTAATTATAATTCTAAATAAGTGCTTTTCTTCTAACATACAAAATGAGTTAATACCAATTCCATTTAACAAATTTTTAATAAAATTTCAATTCTTGCAGTAGAACATTTCTGGCAAATTCCATTTAAACATTCACCCTCATACCAATTTTGATTACATTCTTCTTACTAACTATCCATTTCTTATTGATTTTTTTGAATGTGCAAATATTGTTATATAAAAATCCATTAAATAACCAACCACTAACTAACTCCATAACCATATTCAGTTTTCCATTTATACCCACACAAGTACTTAGTGTATATCAAAAGCATTAATCCATTCAAAGCCATAACCATAACCTCAATATGTAGTCGTATACGAATACAAGAATATTTCAATATTTTTATGTTTATTTTTTTTTTCTTTTTCATACAAAATTTTGCATTAGAGAAATTTTGTTATAAAATCCATTTGAACAGAAAAAAAATAGTTGAACATTAATAATACAATTGGTTATAGAAGATAAGAAATTTTTGAAAAAAAAAATATTAATATATGGAATTTAACACTTGTTAAGTATAAATTTGGAATAGAAGAAACTGAATTCTAAATATTAATTCTGGATTTTGCTATACAAGGATTGGAAAGTTTAGAAAAAAAGGAGTTAAGTAGATTTTGTTCGATTTGACTATAGTTCAGTCAACTAGATTTGAATTGAATCAACTACAACTCAGTCGACTCGTCCACAGATTAGTCGGTTAGACTTATTAGAGTTGATTTTACTAACTAGACAAAAGTTGAGTCGATAGACTAAACTTGATTCACCAATACTAGAGTCAAGTCGATTAGACTAGAGTCCAGTTGGCTAGACCCGATCTGAGTCGACTAGAGCTAAGTCGACTATATTTGAGTCACTAGAGAATAGGGTTCTTATTGAAAGTTTTAAAATTTTTTATAATTTTTTTTATTTATTTATTTTTTTATTATTTAATAACTTACATATCTAGTTATATATTTTCTTACATTTTCCCTCTCTTTTCTTTCCAACAGATGCATCATCCTATACAAATGAAACCGGCTGACAGTGAAAATCGAAATGGTAAGTTTTCTCTGTTTTTCTCATAAGTCTTTATTTTACATTTTGCAATATGTATTAAGTCTTTTTGTTTTACAAACATTTCTTACAATTACAAAAATACATTAATGCTAACAACCGACATAAAAAGTTGTAAGTTACTCTTGCAAACATACTACAGTGAATGTAGTAAAAATACTTTATACATACTCATTGCGCTAGATCATAAGATAAAAGCCTTTACTAGTTTTCAATTTAGCCCTAAACCAGACCTGTTTCCTTACTTATATCATTTTAAAGTAGAGAAAAACAAATAGTGACGTTTAAAAGATGCAGAAGCAAAATGAAAATTACTATGCTAGTGAAAAAAAAAAAAATGGTAAACTATAGGCAAAACAACAAAAAGGCAAACAGCCATCAATAGAACTTGTAAATCAATAGATGCATAGAGTGTTACACAAAAACTTTATTTACACATTTGTAAAAGAGTATGTACAAAAGTATGTGTATATATTCTATATGTATATGTGTTAGAATTCGCAATCACATTGGATGATTGCCTATCCTTTGATTACAGATCACAGTTACTATTACTACTAGTGTTATGACTGCTAGTATTATTATTAACAGAAATGCAAATTAAATTTATTTTGAGAAATTTTATTTTTCAAGGGAAAATTTCTTTAAAAAATGGCTTTACCAATATATTGATAATAACATGTTGACAGAATAAAAATCTTGCAAATGTCACATATCTCACAATGCAAATAATCCATACTTGAACTTGCGGAAAAAAATTCGTAACTAACTTTTTCGTAATATTTACGAAAATTTCTAGTCTATAGTTTAGTCTATAGTCTACTCTATAGTTTAGTCTATAGTCTACTCTATAGTTTAGTCTATAGTCTACTCTATAATCTAGTCTATAATCTAGTCTATAGTCTAGTCTATAGTGTAGTCTATAGTCTAGTTTATAGTCTAGTCTATAGTCTAGTTTATAGTCTAGTCTATAGTCTAGTCTATAGTCTAGTCTATAGTCTAGTCTATAGTCTAGTCTATAGTCTAGTCTATAGTCTAGCCTATAGTCTAGCCTATATTCTAGTCTATAGTCTAGTCTATAGTCTAGTCTATAGTCTAGTCTATAGTCTAGTCTATAGTCTAGTCTATAGTCTAGTCTATAGTCTAGTCTATAGTCTAGTCTATAGTCTAGTCTATAGTCTAGTCTATAGTCTAGTCTATAGTCTAGTCTATAGTCTAGTCTTAGTCTAGTCTATAGTCTAGTCTATCTAGTCTATAGTCTAGTCTATAGTCTAGTCTATAGTCTAGTCTATAGTCTAGTCTATAGTCTAGTCTATCGTCTAGTCTATAGTCTAGTCTATCGTCTAGTCTATAGTCTAGTCTAGCCTATAGACTAGACTATAGTCTAGCCTATAGTCTAGTCTAAAGTCTAGTCTATAGTCTAGTCTATAGTCTAGTCTATAGTCTAGTCTATAGTCTAGTCTATAGTCTAGTCTATAGTCTAGTCTATAGTCTAGTCTATAGTCTAGTCTATAGTCTAGTCTATAGTCTAGTCTATAGTCTAGTCTATAGTCTAGTCTATAGTCTAGTCTATAGTCTAGTCTATAGTCTAGTCTATAGTCTAGTCTATAGTCTAGTCTATAGTCTAGTCTATAGTCTAGTCTTAGTCTAGTCTATAGTCTAGTCTATAGTCTAGTCTATAGTCTAGTCTATAGTCTAGTCTATAGTCTAGTCTATAGTCTAGTCTATAGTCTAGTCTATATCTAGTCTATAGTCTAGTCTATAGTCTAGTCTATAGTCTAGTTATAGTCTAGTCTATATCTAGTCTATAGTCTAGTCTAGTCTAGTCTATATCTAGTCTATAGTCTAGTCTATAGTCTAGTCTATAGTCTAGTCTATAGTCTAGTCTATAGTCTAGTCTATAGTCTAGTCTATAGTCTAGTCTATAGTCTAGTCTATAGTCTAGTCTATAGTCTAGTCTATAGTCTAGTCTATAGTCTAGTCTATAGTCTAGTCTATAGTCTAGTCTATAGTCTAGTCTATAGTCTAGTCTATAGTCTAGTCTATAGTCTAGTCTATAGTCCGTCTATAGTCTAGTCTATAGTCTAGTCTATAGTCTAGTCTATAGTCTAGTCTATAGTCTAGTCTATAGTCTAGTCTATAGTCTAGTCTATAGTCTAGTCTATAGTCTAGTCTATAGTCTAGTCTATAGTCTAGTCTATAGTCTAGTCTATAGTCTAGTCTATAGTCTAGTCTATAGTCTAGTCTATAGTCTAGTCTACAGTCTAGTCTATAGTCTAGTCTATAGTCTAGTCTATAGTCTAGTCTATAGTCTAGTCTATAGTCTAGTCTATAGTCTAGTCTATAGTCTAGTCTATAGTCTAGTCTATAGTCTAGTCTATAGTCTAGTCTATAGTCTAGTCTATAGTCTAGTCTATAGTCTAGTCTATAGTCTAGTCTATAGTCTAGTCTATAGTCTAGTCTATAGTCTAGTCTATAGTCTAGTCTATAGTCTAGTCTATAGTCTAGTCTATAGTCTAGTCTATAGTCAGTCTATAGTCTAGTCTATAGTCTAGTCTATAGTCTAGTCTATAGTCTAGTCTATAGTCTAGTCTATAGTCTAGTCTATAGTCTAGTCTATAGTCTAGTCTATAGTCTAGTCTATAGTCTAGTCTATAGTCTAGTCTATAGTCTAGTCTATAGTCTAGTCTATAGTCTAGTCTATAGTCTAGTCTATAGTCTAGTCTATAGTCTAGTCTATAGTCTAGTCTATAGTCTAGTCTATAGTCTAGTCTATAGTCTAGTCTATATCTAGTCTATAGTCTAGTCTATAGTCTAGTCTATAGTCTAGTCTATAGTCTAGTCTATAGTCTAGTCTATAGTCTAGTCTATAGTCTAGTCTATAGTCTAGTCTATAGTCTAGTCTATAGTCGTCTATAGTCTAGTCTATAGTCTAGTCTATAGTCTAGTCTATAGTCTAGTCTATAGTCTAGTCTATAGTCTAGTCTATAGTCTAGTCTATAGTCTAGTCTATAGTCTAGTCTATAGTCTAGTCTATAGTCTAGTCTAGTCTAGTCTATAGTCTAGTCTATAGTCTAGTCTATAGTCTAGTCTATAGTCTAGTCTATAGTCTAGTATATAGTCTAGTCTATAGTCTAGTCTATAGTCTAGTCTATAGTCTAGTCTATAGTCTAGTCTATAGTCTAGTCTATAGTCTAGTCTATAGTCTAGTCTATAGTCTAGTCTATAGTCTAGTCTATAGTCTAGTCTATAGTCTAGTCTATAGTCTAGTCTATAGTCTAGTCTATAGTCTAGTCTATAGTCTAGTCTATAGTCTAGTCTGTAGTCCAATCTGTAGTCTAGTCTATAGTCTAGTCTATAGTCTAGTCTATAGTCTAGTCTATAGTCTAGTCTATAGTCTAGTCTATAGTCTAGTCTATAGTCTAGTCTATAGTCTAGTCTATAGTCTAGTCTATAGTCTAGTCTATAGTCTAGTCTATAGTCTAGTCTATAGTCTAGTCTATAGTCTAGTCTATAGTCTAATCTATAGTCTAGTCTATAGTCTAGTCTAGTCTATAGTCTATAGTCTAGTCTATAGTCTTGTCTATAGTCTAGTCTATAGTCTAGTCCATAGTCTAGTCCATAGTCTAGTCTATAGTCTAGTCTATCGATTTAGTGCCAATAATACTGACACAAATCGAAGTAGATTTTTGTTTGTGTGAATTGTATTCAATGTTACAATATCATACCTCAACTTCAAACGACTATCAAAGCTACAAATCCATTACAAAAGCCATTGGCATTGGTTATTTACAGCAGAAATAAATGAATAGATGATAGAGAAAAAACCGAAAACAACTATTCCGAATAAAAATTGGAATGAGAAACTGATAAAAGTTGATTCTATAACTGCAATAAAGTATTAACTAGATTGAAATGATAATCTGCATACATGTATGAATGTATGTAGTCTTATGTAGATATGTATGTATTGCAAATACATATCAAGATAAAAAATACAGAGATGCTAGCTACAAATAGCAGTCGATTTGTATCAATTTAAATTTAGTTTACTAACTAAATTTATTTCAACCCAAAGACGAAAAGTTATTCCAATATCGTCAATTTAAAGCTTTAATGCATTTGACTCAAGTACCCCAGAAGTGAATTTTACATACATATTATAAAGATGCCATATTTATATTCAAAGCTGTACTATTATTTACATAGTCTATCTGAGAGTAAAAAACACACATCTCTTCGTAATATAAAAATTGATGATGGTGCAAATGATGTTGTTCTTTAATGCAAAATTCACAAAAAAAAATCAACTCACAACAAACGTAATTTTGAATTGAAAGAAAATATATAAAGATAAATGAGTATTTGTTGTTATAGAGAAAAAAACAGCACAACAACAAAAAGCCTTAAACACAACAACAGATACAACTACATAGATACACATGTATCTGCAAAATGCATTATGCATTTATTACGCATGCATGCATGCATGACTGCAAATATATATGCAGAATGAAAGAAAAGTAATTATTATTGAAAATGTTATTTTACTCTATTTAAAGGATATTGTGTCTGTATTTTTTCCATTTCAACTTTTTATTACATTTTTGATAAATGTTAAAATGATCCATTATGTTGTAAATTCTAGTTTTGTATGTTTTCAATATGAGAGTCTGAAAATCAATTAGAAATTAATTTTTAATTTACAAGTAGTTATTGTAGAAATTTTCAATACAGTAAGTTTTAATAAATAATATACTGACAATCAAATATTAGAAATATTAGTTTTAGGAAATAAGTTACTCAACCGTTTAATAGAAAATGCAAAGGAAATGTAATATTAATCATCTAAATAGTACATTTCTAAATAAAATAATCAACAATCTTGGTTTTATTTTCATTACTAGCTATACCCAGTGTGCTTTGCTACCCTAAAAGGAATATGTATAAATAAAAACCCCCACTTAATGATTTTGAAGATTCTAATTACAATTCTTTTCCAGATTTATAATGTGGGGGCTTTCAAGCTCCCCACATGAAAGTCCAAAATGTTCAGATGAATACTAAACTAATATGTGCAAAATTTTATAAATCAAGTTCTATTAGTTTCCCAGATAAACGAAATTTTTATATTTAATGCATATGGGAGGTGCCAGTTCCCCATTGAATGTCCGCCCGTTATGCTCTAAATATTCACATAAATTTCAAAGTTCTCATGTAAAATTTGAAGATTCTAGCTCTAACAGTTTCTCAGATATATGCATTTTTCCTTTTCATTCATATGGGGGCTTCAAGACCCCCCAAATGAAAGTCCGCTTTTTTTCGTTCAAAATGTTCAGATGAATATTTAAGTTCTTCGTGCGAAAATTTGAAGCATTTAGTTCCATTAGTTTTCTATATAAACGAATTTTTGTCTTATATATATATGGGAGGTGCCGCTCCCCTCATGGGTAGTCTGCCAATTTATTACCCAAAATGTTTAGATGGATGTTTAAAGTTATTCGTATAAAATTTGAAGATTCTAACTGTCATAGTTTCCAAGATAAACGTTATTTTTGTATTTATTTATAAGGGAGGTCCCACGCCCCCTAATGCTAGTCCGCCTGCTTTTTGTCCTAAATAATTATATTGATACAAAAATTGCTCCGATAAAATTTGAGGACTCTAACTGTTATATTATCTAAAATATACGGATTTAATATTTTCTAAATGTGGGGCGTGGTTCTAGTTCAGTTCTAGTTCAGTTCTAGTGCAGTTCTAGTTCAGTTCTAGTTCAGTTCTAGTTCAGTTCTAGTTCAGTTCTAGTTCAGTTTCAGTTCTAGTTCAGTTTAGTTCAGTTCTAGTTCAGTTCTAGTTCAGTTCTAGTTCAGTTCTAGTTCAGTTCTAGTTCAGTAGTTCAGTTCTAGTTCAGTTCTAGTTCAGTTCTAGTTCAGTTCTAGTTCAGTTCTAGTTCAGTTCTAGTTCAGTTCCAGTTCAGTTCTAGTTCAGTTCTAGTTCTAGTTCAGTTCTAGTTCTAGTTCTAGTTCAGTTCTAGTTCTAGTTCAGTTCTAGTTCTAGTTCAGTTCTAGTTCAGTTCTGGTTCAGTTCTAGTTCAGTTCTAGTTCAGTTCTAGTTCAGTTCTAGTTCAGTTCTAGTTCAGTTCTAGTTCAGTTCTAGTTCAGTTCTAGTTCAGTTCTAGTTCAGTTCTAGTTCAGTTCTAGTTCAGTTCTAGTTCAGTTCTAGTTCAGTTCTAGTTCAGTTTAGTTCAGTTCTAGTTCAGTTCTAGTTCAGTTCTAGTTCAGTTCTAGTTCAGTAGTTCAGTTCTAGTTCAGTTCTAGTTCAGTTCTAGTTCAGTTCTAGTTCAGTTCTAGTTCAGTTCTAGTTCAGTTAGTTCAGTTCTAGTTCAGTTCTAGTTCAGTTCTAGTTCAGTTCTAGTTCAGTTCTAGTTCAGTCTAGTTCAGTTCTAGTTCTAGTTCAGTTCTAGTTCAGTTCTAGTTCAGTTCTAGTTCAGTTCTAGTTCAGTTCTAGTTCAGTTTCTAGTTCAGTTCTAGTTCAGTTCTAGTTCAGTTCTAGTTCAGTTCTAGTTCAGTTCTAGTTCAGTTCTAGTTCAGTTCTAGTTCAGTTCTAGTTCAGTTCTAGTTCAGTTCTAGTTCAGTTCTAGTTCAGTTCTAGTTCAGTTCTAGTTCAGTTCTAGTTCAGTTCTAGTTCAGTTCTAGTTCAGTTCTAGTTCAGTTCTAGTTCAGTTCTAGTTCAGTTCTAGTTCAGTTCTAGTTCAGTTCTAGTTCAGTTCTAGTTCAGTTCTAGTTCAGTCTAGTTCAGTTCTAGTTCAGTTCTAGTTCTAGTTCAGTTCTAGTTCAGTTCTAGTTCAGTTCTAGTTCAGTTCTAGTCAGTTCTAGTTCAGTCTAGTTCAGTTCTAGTTCCGTTCTAGTTCAGGTTCTAGTTCAGTTCTAGTTCAGTTCTAGTTCAGTCTAGTTCAGTTCTAGTTCAGTTCTTAGTTCAGTTCTAGTTCAGTTCTAGTTCAGTTCTAGTTCAGTTCTAGTTCAGTTCTAGTTCAGTTCTAGTTCAGTTCTAGTTCAGTTCTAGTTCAGTTCTAGTCAGTTCTAGTTCAGTTCTAGTTCAGTTCTAGTTCAGTTCTAGTTTCAGTTCTAGTCAGTTCTAGTTCAGTTCTAGTCAGTTCTAGTTCAGTTCTAGTTCAGTTCTAGCTTCAGTTCTAGTTCAGTTCTAGTTCAGTTCTAGTTCAGTTCTAGTTCAGTTCTAGTTCAGTTCTAGTTCAGTTCTAGTTCAGTTCTAGTTCAGTTCTAGTTCAGTTATAGTTCAGTTCTAGTTCAGTTCAGTTCTAAGTTCTAGTTCAGTCAGTTCTAGTTCAGTTCTAGTTCAGTTCTAGTCAGTTCTAGTTCAGTTCTAGTTCAGTTAGTTCAGTCTAGTTCAGTTTAGTTAGTTCTAGTTCATTTCAGGTTCAGTTCTAGTTCAGTTCTAGTTCAGTCTATCAGTAGTTCAGTTCAGTTCTAGTTCAGTTCTAGTTCAGTTCTAGTTCAGTTCTAGTTCAGTTATAGTTCAGTTCTAGTTCAGTTCTAGTCCGTTCTAGTTCCGCTCTAGTTCCGCTTTAGTTCCGTTCTAGTTCAGTTTCTAGTTTCTAGGCAGTTGTAGTTTAGTTCAAATTTACTCAAAAATTTGATTGTATAAGAAAATATCATTAAATTTTCATAATATTTGTTTAATTTATAAATGTATTATAATTTTAATTTATACATGAGTTGAAAAACTGCAGAAAAAATATTTATAATTTATCAAGTAATTTTTTTTTCCATTACATATGTATATATGTATGTATGTATACTTTAATATGTTTATATGTACATTTGTAGTTGGCTTTGTAATCCCTCTATGTATTTTTTGTATATTATATCCTTCCTGCTTAATGTTGTTGTTTGGTTTTAAAACAAAATAAAAAAAAAAACTTTTTTATATTAATCTTTTTAAACAATTTCAATAAACATTCCAAGTAAGAGTTTCTGTAATACTGTTAACACATGCGTTTTACTTTTGAATTTGTTGTTTTTTGTTCTTTATTTTCATTTATTTAATTTCTGTATATACATATATTTTTTTAAGTTAAATAAAAATAAATCTGTAAAGTACATGAAAACACTCATGCTCATGCAAACAGTACTCCAACACTTTCAATCCAATAATAAACACTATGGCATGATTATGTTAAAATTTGGAACAGAAAAAAATATATATGTAGAGAAAATAACGAGAAATGTATTTAAAAAAATGTTTTTTTTTTCACTAATGAAGCAATCCTGTAGTAGGTAATGGATTTTTTCAAGTTTAATTAATGAAAATTTTTACCCATTGTGTAATACACAAAAGGGGAAAAACATACACATTATTTCATTTAACATTTATATACACATAAATGCAATAGGAATTCTCTCAAACACAATAACTATTCAAACCATTCATACCTTAATACAATACCATTCATGTTTAATTCTCTTAAAATCAGAGATATTAAGGTACCATTGTATGTAATGCAATACCAATCAAGTTGAAAATGTATTAATTCATTTATTCATTTAAATAGAATTAATAAATTGTGAATACATTATAAATTCCACTTCAAATTTAAATGCAGCGATTGCGAATCATTAAACTTTTGGCAGCAAAGGTCATCCAAAACATATATAATATTTATTACGAACTTATAAAGGACTTGATTTAAAAATGGTTCTGTGAACTAGCTTCTAACCATGAATTTTGACTATCTGCTTACATTAATTAATGATTCAAAATCTATCACTTCAGTACTTTCTTTACTAGAATTAATTCCTTAAAAGCTCTGCTATTAAAAGTTACTTTAAAAAAAAGAAAATCCTTTGAAATGTATAGATTTTCCTATTGTTCATATGTTTTGTTTAAGCTTCTATAATGCAATTGCTATTAGAAAGTATTTAGCATATTTTATAAAGAGTTCCATTAAAAAATATGTTACTTGTATGCCAATATCATTCAAAGGAAACTATGGACTTTGCCATTAAATGCATCCTAAATATTAAACCTTTTATTCTCATGTAAATACTAAAGACAATTACTTACCCCTGATATATAACATGTCTCAACTCTGTATACACATTTTTCAAATGAAACTTCTAGTTCAGTTCAGTTCTAGTTCAGTTCTAGTTCAGTTCTAGTTCAGTCCTAGTTCACTTCTAGTTCACTTCTAGTTTACTTCTAGTTTACTTCTAGTTCAGTTCTAGTTCAGTTCTAGTTCAGTTCTAGTTCAGTTCTAGTTCAGTTCTAGTTCAGTTCTAGTTCAGTTCTAGTTCAGTTCTAGTTCAGTTCTAGTTCAGTTCTAGTTCAGTTCTAGTTCAGTTCTAGTTCAGTCCTAGTTCTAGTTCTAGTTCAGTTCTAGTTCTAGTTCAGTTCTAGTTCAGTTCTAGCTCAGTTCTAGTTCAGTTCTAGTTCAGTTCTAGTTCAGTTCTAGTTCAGTTCTAATTCAGTTCTAGTTCACTTCTAGTTAATTCTAGTTCAGTTTTAGTTCAGTTCTGTTCAATTCTAGTTCAGTTCTAGTTCAGTTCTAGTTCAGTTCTAGTTCAGTTCTAGTTCAGTTCTAGTTCAGTTCTTTCAGTTCTAGTTCAGTTCTAGTTCAGTTCTAGTTCAGTTCTAGTTCAGTTCTAGTTCAGTTCTAGTTCAGTTCTAGTTCAGTTCTAGTTCAGTTCTAGTTCAGTTCTAGTTCAGTTCTAGTTCAGTTCTAGTTCAGTTCTCAGTTCTAGTTCATCAGTTCTAGTTCAGTTCTAGTTCAGTTCTAGTTCAGTTCTAGTGCAGTTCTAGTTCAGTTCTAGTTTAGTTCTAGTTCAGTTCTAGTTTAGTTCTAGTTCAGTTCTAGTTCAGTCCTAATTCACTTCTGCTAGTTTAGTTCTAGTTCAGTTCTAGTTCAGTTCTAGTTCAGTTCTAGTTCAGTTCTAGTTCAGTTCTAGTTCAGTTCTAGTTCAGTTCTAGTTCAGTTCTAGTTCAGTTCTAGTTCAGTTCTAGTTCAGTTCTAGTTCAGTTCTAGTTCAGTTCTAGTTCAGTTCTAGTTCTAGTTCAGTTCTAATTCAGTTCTAGTTCAGTTCTAGTTCAGTTCTCGTTCAGTTCTAGTTCAGTTCTAGTTCAGTTCTAGTTCAGTTCTAGTTCAGTTCAGTTCTAGTTCAGTTCTAGTTCAGTTCTAGTTCAGTTCTAGTTCAGTTCTAGTTCAGTTCTAGTTCAGTTCTAGTTCAGTTCTAGTTCAGTTCTAGTTCAGTTCTAGTTCAGTTCTAGTTCAGTTCTAGTTCAGTTCTAGTTCAGTTCTAGTTCAGTTCTAGTTCAGTTCTAGTTCAGTTCTAGTTCAGTTCTAGTTCAGTTCTAGTTCAGTTCTAGTTCAGTTCTAGTTCAGTTCTAGTTCAGTTCTAGTTCAGTTCTAGTTCAGTTCTAGTTCAGTTCTAGTTCAGTTCTAGTTCAGTTCTAGTTCAGTTCTAGTTCAGTTCTAGTTCAGTTCTAGTTCAGTTCTAGTTCAGTTCTAGTTCAGTTCTAGTTCAGTTCTAGTTCAGTTCTAGTTCAGTTCTAGTTCAGTTCTAGTTCAGTTCTAGTTCAGTTCTAGTTCAGTTCTAGTTCAGTTCTAGTTCAGTTCTAGTTCAGTTCTAGTTCAGTTCTAGTTCAGTTCTAGTTCAGTTCTAGTTCAGTTCTAGTTCAGTTCTAGTTCAGTTCTAGTTCAGTTCTAGTTCAGTTCTAGTTCAGTTCTAGTTCAGTTCTAGTTCGGTTCTAGTTCAGTTCTAGTTCAGTTCTAGTTCAGTTCTAGTTCTAGTTTAGTTCTAGTTCAGTTCTAGTTAAGTTCTAGTACAGTTCTAGTTTAGTTCTAGTTCAGTTCTAGTTCAGTTCTAGTTCAGTTCTGTTTCAGTTCTAGTTCAGTTCTAGTTCAGTTCTTGTTCAGTTCTAGTTCAGTTCTAATATAGTTCTAGTTCAATTTTAGTTTATTTCTGATTCAGTTCTAGTTCAGTTCTGGTTCAGTTCTAGTTCAGTTCTGGTTCAATTCTAGTTCAGTTCTAGTTTAAATCCTCCTTCTTTTTTACCGAAAATATTTTTTGGGTAACCTTTAGGTATTTTTTTTAGAACAGAGATTTTCACAACTTCTACTGATAGTTTATATATTGATATTTCGGTATATGCTTTGGGTAGATACGGAAGTATCTAAACATTCATGTTGGCTTTCTATTGATTCACTTACCTTTGGACAATGAAAAGCACGAGTAGACGTTTCAAACATTTCTTTTGTTTTTTCTCGTCTGTTCGATATGGAAATCAGTTACTAGCACCTTAATTTTTCAAAGAAGTTTGTTGTTTAACTAAAAGTACTCTAGGTATATTATTCTACTTAAACAGTGTCCAATGTACAGATGTATTGTCAGAGGCGTTTATAGACTGAGAAAAGCATTTCTCTTCGATACCAATAGAGAAACATTTTTAAGTTTACAAGTATGCTTGTAAGTAATGCATTAGTATGCAAATGTGTATTTAAGCAGGCTAAAAGGAATACTTTAATGATAACAAACATTAAGAGCTGTTGTATTGTGTTTAATTCTTCTCTAAAAAATATGTACTCGTAGCTGTATAGTATTTCGCTTTGTATTGTGTTGGGTACCTTTGGCTTAAGTACATTAGCAATGTGGTATTTTATTAAAAAATAACACTAGCAAATCCTGTAAAAATCATTTGTTTTACTATGGAAAACATTTTTAGGGGATATAATGTAAGTGTGAGTGTTAAAATGAGCATTTATATGTTGGTATGTTGACATATTCCGGCAATATAAGCTGATTGTCCCTTATTTGCAATTTAGTACAAAAACTAGATTTTAAATAATTTTGCTTTCTTTTCCATAAAGACACTAAGTATATAAATTATAAATGTTTTTTTGAACCAATTCATTAAATATAAAATTGTACACTTTAAACTTCAGGGTTATTTTATCAAAATCTATGTATTTTAAAATATTTAATTAAAATTCTCATGAATTTTCTTTTCATACGTTTCGTATGAAGCACAAGTAATGTGCATTTGTTTAGAAGTATTTTGTACATGTATTTTACTTAAATACCAAATTCTTTAACATTAAATGTGTTTGTGTTTTTAGATGGTTCTCTGGTTACTTATCTGAACAGAGTTTGCTCGTTAAAATAACATTATTGCATTGATTTTTTCTAAAACATTTTCCACACAATTACAACTGCTTGAAAATATGTAAAATTACAGAAACAGAAAAAACTACATTATAAATTCTAACTAAGCTTTGTATAAAATTGTAATTAAGAACTAAATAGTATAACAGATTTAAACTTAAAGAAAAGTAAAAGAGTGAATATAAACGGAGTTATCAATACTGTTAAAAAGAAACTTTGAAGTTACAGTTCCATTTAAGGTTCAGTTCTAGTTCAGTTCTAGTTCTGTTCTAGTTCAGTTCTAGTTCAGTTCTAGTTCAGTTCCAGTTCAGTTCTAGTTCAGTTCTAGTTCAGTTCTAGTTCAGTTCTAGTTCAGTTCTAGTTCAGTTCTAGTTCAGTTCTAGTTCAGTTCTAGTTCAGTTCTAGTTCAGTTCTAGTTCAGTTCTAGTTCAGTTCTAGTTCAGTTCTAGTTCAGTTCTAGTTCAGTTCTAGTTCAGTTCTAGTTCAGTTCTAGTTCAGTTCTAGTTCAGTTCTAGTTCAGTTCTAGTTCAGTTCTAGTTCAGTTCTAGTTCAGTTCTAGTTCAGTTCTAGTTCAGTTCTAGTTCAGTTCTAGTTCAGTTCTAGTTCAGTTCTAGTTCAGTTCTAGTTCAGTTCTAGTTCATTTCTAGTTCAGTTCTAGTTCAGTTCTAGTTCAGTTCTAGTTCAGTTCTAGTTCAGTTCTAGTTCAGTTCTAGTTCAGTTCTAGTTCAGTTCTAGTTCAGTTCTAGTTCAGTTCTAGTTCAGTTCTAGTTCAGTTCTAGTTCAGTTCTAGTTCAGTTCTAGTTCAGTTCTAGTTCAGTTCTAGTTCAGTTCTAGTTCAGTTCAAGTTCAGTTCAAATTCAGTTCTAGTTCAGTTCTAGTTCAGTTCTAGTTCATTCTAGTTCAGTTCTAGTTCAGTTCTAGTTCAGTTCTAGTTCAGTTCTAGTTCAGTTCTAGTTCAGTTCTAGTTCAGTTCTAGTTCAGTTCTAGTTCAGTTCTAGTTCAGTTCTAGTTCAGTTCTAGTTCAGTTCTAGTTCAGTTCTAGTTCAGTTCTAGTTCAGTTCTAGTTCAGTTCTAGTTCAGTTCTAGTTCAGTTCTAGTTCAGTTCTAGTTCAGTTCTAGTTCAGTTCTAGTTCAGTTCTAGTTCAGTTCTAGTTTAGTTCTAGTTCAGTTCTAGTTCAGTTCTAGTTCAGTTCTAGTTCAGTTCTAGTTCAGTTCTAGTTCAGTTCTAGTTCAGTTCTAGTTCAGTTCTAGTTCAGTTCTAGTTCAGTTCTAGTTCAGTTCTAGTTCAGTTCTAGTTCAGTTCTAGTTCAGTTCTAGTTCAGTTCTAGTTCTAGTTCAGTTCTAGTTCAGTTCTAGTTCAGTTTTAGTTCAGTTCTAGTTCAGTTCTAGTTCAGTTCTAGTTCAGTTCTAGTTCAGTTCTAGTTCAGTTCTAGTTCAGTTCTAGTTCAGTTCTAGTTCTAGTTCAGTTCAGTTCTAGTTCAGTTCTAGTTCAGTTCTAGTTCAGTTCTAGTTCAGTTCTAGTTCAGTTCTAGTTCAGTTCTAGTTCAGTTCTAGTTCAGTTCTAGTTCAGTTCTAGTTCAGTTCTAGTTCAGTTCTAGTTCAGTTCTAGTTCAGTTCTAGTTCAGTTCTAGTTCAGTTCTAGTTCAGTTCTAGTTCAGTTCTAGTTCAGTTCTAGTTCAGTTCTAGTTCAGTTCTAGTTCAGTTCTAGTTCTAGTTCAGTTCTGGTTCAGTTCTAGTTCAGTTTAGTTCAGTTCTAGTTCAGTTCTAGTTCAGTTCTAGTTCAGTTCTAGTTCAGTTCTAGTTCAGTTCTAGTTCAGTTCTAGTTCTAGTTCAGTTCTAGTTCAGTTCTAGTTCAGTTCTAGTTCAGTTCTAGTTCAGTTCTAGTTCAGTTCTAGTTCAGTTCTAGTTCAGTTCTAGTTTAGTTCTAGTTCAGTTCTAGTTCAGTTCTAGTTCAGTTCTAGTTCAGTTCTAGTTCAGTTCTAGTTCAGTTCTAGTTCAGTTCTAGTACAGTTCTAGTTCAGTTCTAGTTCAGTTCTAGTTCAGTTCTAGTTCAGTTCTAGTTCAGTTCTAGTTCAGTTCTAGTTCTAGTTCAGTTCTAGTTCAGTTCTAGTTCAGTTTTAGTTCAGTTCTAGTTCAGTTCTAGTTCAGTTCTAGTTCAGTTCTAGTTCAGTTCTAGTTCAGTTCTAGTTCAGTTCTAGTTCAGTTCTAGTTCAGTTCTAGTTCTAGTTCAGTTCTAGTTCAGTTCTAGTTCAGTTCTAGTTCAGTTCTAGTTCAGTTCTAGTTCAGTTCTAGTTCAGTTCTAGTTCAGTTCTAGTTCAGTTCTAGTTCAGTTCTAGTTCAGTTCTAGTTCAGTTCTAGTTCAGTTCTAGTTCAGTTCTAGTTCAGTTCTAGTTCTAGTTCAGTTCTAGTTCAGTTCTAGTTCAGTTCTAGTTCTAGTTCAGTTCTAGTTCAGTTCTAGTTCAGTTCTAGTTCAGTTCTAGTTCAGTTCAGTTCTAGTTCAGTTCTAGTTCAGTTCTAGTTCAGTTCTAGTTCAGTTCTAGTTCAGTTCTAGTTCAGTTTTCTAGTTCAGTTCTAGTTCAGTTCTAGTTCAGTTCTAGTTCAGTTCTAGTTCAGTTCTAGTTCAGTTCTAGTTCAGTAGTTCAGTTCTAGTTCAGTTCTAGTTCAGTTCTAGTTCAGTTCTAGTTCAGTTCTAGTTCAGTTCTAGTTCAGTTCTAGTTCAGTTCTAGTTCAGTTCTAGTTCAGTTCTAGTTCAGTTCTAGTTCAGTTCTAGTTCAGTTCTAGTTCAGTTCTAGTTCAGTTCTAGTTCAGTCTAGTTCAGTTCTAGTTCAGTTCTAGTTCAGTTTCTAGTTCAGTTCTAGTTCAGTTCTAGTTCAGTTCTAGTTCAGTTCTAGTTCAGTTCTAGTTCAGTTCTAGTTCAGTTCTAGTTCAGTTCTAGTTCAGTTCTAGTTCAGTTCTAGTTCAGTTCTAGTTCAGTTCTAGTTCAGTTCTAGTTCAGTTCTAGTTCAGTTCTAGTTCAGTTCTAGTTCAGTTCTAGTTCAGTTCTAGTTCAGTTCTAGTTCAGTTCTAGTTCAGTTCTAGTTCAGTTCTAGTTCAGTTCTAGTTCAGTTCTAGTTCAGTTCTAGTTCAGTTCTAGTTCAGTTCTAGTTCAGTTCTAGTTCAGTTCTAGTTCAGTTCTAGTTCAGTTCTAGTTCAGTTCTAGTTCAGTTCTAGTTCAGTTCTAGTTCAGTTCCAGTTCAGTTCTAGTTCAGTTCTAGTTCAGTGCTAGTTCAGTTCTAGTTCAGGTCAAACTCTAATATAATTGACTGTCATACATAACATTTACAATATACATATGTACATCGAAATTGGTACAATGGATACAAATTCGTATAATCTTATAATATTCACAATGAAGAATTCTTCTGTTAAAGAATTTTGTTCTGTATGTAAATTGCCGTAAGTATGTACCTCAATCAATACGACTGATTTGCGATAAATTATACAATATTTTATTCATTCATATTTGAAAATTTGTATAAATTAATGCTGCCTCTTAATGAACTTAATAATTGTTAACATATTTTTTCTTCTAAATACACATTATTTATCACACGACAAACAACAAAAAAATACGATTCGCAAATCAAATTAACGCCCTAAATTCATGATAATAAATGTTACACTTAGTTAAACACACACATCAAGAGATTTGTTATATCTAATCATATTCCACTGTGGCTATATGCCTCTACTCATTACTCTTAGACATATGTTCACTGAAATAGCCAAAATCTACATATGTATATACATACATATGTATGTAAATATATAGGAAAATGCATATTTCTAGATTTCAACAAGGTGTTTTAGAAAATTACACATAAACGCCAGTGTACTTCGGTTTTTGCTTGTGGGGTTTAATTCGCCACCGTAACTTACACGTTTCTAAATCATTAAGTGACTAAATTTATGGTCACACTTGTTAAATTTATTTTTTGTCTTTCTCTTACTCTGTCCGCCTCTGATCATCAACTAAATGAAACGTTAAGCTAGAAAATTTAATAAAATATCTGAATGTGAAAAACTATAATAAACTGTCATATTGTCAAAATGCAGCAGCATGTGAATGTTTTTGCACACAGCTAGCAAATATCGCCAGTGGGTAAATAATTATATGTATACGTACATATCTTCATATATTCTACAAAAATAAAATAAAGATATACTATTAAGGTTTTTTATTTATGTTTAGCCCATAAACATACATATATAGGCAGATGTTTTAAAGAATGTATAGACTATACCATAGCCTATCAAACAGGCTAGAACAGACTGCACTATATATAGACTATAGACTAGATTATAGACTAGACAATAGACTAGACTATAGACTAGACTATAGACTAGACAATAGACTAGACTATAGACTAGACTATAGACTAGACTATATATAGACTATAGACTAGACTATAGACTAGATTATAGACTAGACTATAGACTATAGACTAGACTATAGACTAGACTATAGACTAGACTATAGACTAGACTAGACTAGACTATAGAGACTATAGACTAGACTATAGACTAGACTATAGACTAGACTATAGACTAGACTATAGACTAGACTATAGACTAGACTATAGACTAGACTATAGACTAGACTATAGACTAGACTATAGACTAGACTATAGACTAGACTATAGACTAGACTATAGACTAGACTATAGACTAGACTATAGACTAGACTATAGACTAGACTATAGACTAGACTATAGACTAGACTATAGACTAGACTATAGACTAGACTATAGACTAGACTATAGACTAGACTATAGACTAGACTATAGACTAGACTATAGACTAGACTATAGACTAGACTATAGACTAGACTATAGACTAGACTATAGACTAGACTATAGACTAGACTATAGACTAGACTATAGACTAGACTATAGACTAGACTATAGACTAGACTATAGACTAGACTATAGACTAGACTATAGACTAGACTATAGACTAGACTATAGACTAGACTATAGACTAGACTATAGACTAGACTATAGACTAGACTATAGACTAGACTATAGACTAGACTATAGACTAGACTATAGACTAGACTATAGACTAGACTATAGACTAGAATATAGACTAGATATAGACGACTATAGACTAGACTATAGACTAGACTATAGACTAGACTATAGACTAGACTATAGACTAGACTATAGACTAGACTATAGACTAGACTATAGACTAGACTATAGACTAGACTATAGACTAGACTATAGACTAGACTATAGACTAGAATATAGACTAGAATATAGACTAGACTATAGACTAGACTATAGACTAGACTATAGACTAGACTATAGACTAGACTATAGACTAGACTATAGACTAGACTATAGACTAGACTATAGACTAGACTATAGACTAGACTATAGACTAGACTATAGACTAGACTATAGACTAGACTATAGACTAGACTATAGACTAGACTATAGACTAGACTATAGACTAGACTATAGACTAGACTATAGACTAGACTATAGACTAGACTATAGACTAGACTATAGACTAGACTATAGACTAGACTATAGACTAGAATAGACTAGACTATAAACTAGACTATAGACTAGACTATAGACTAGACTATAGACTAGACTATAGACTAGACTATAGACTAGACTATAGACTAGAATATAGACTAGAATATAGACTAGACTATAGACTAGACTATAGACTAGACTATAGACTAGACTATAGACTAGACTATAGACTAGACTATAGACTAGACTATAGACTAGACTATAGACTAGACTATAGACTAGACTATAGACTAGACTATAGACTAGACTATAGACTAGACTATAGACTAGACTATAGACTAGACTATAGACTAGACTATAGACTAGACTATAGACTAGACTATAGACTAGACTATAGACTAGACTATAGACTAGACAATAGACTAGACTATAGACTATACTATAGACTAGACTATAGACTAGACTATAGATTAGACTATAGACTAGACTATAGATTAGACTATAGACTAGACTATAGATTAGACTATAGATTAGACTATAGACTGGTCTATAGATTAGACTATAGACTGATCTATAGATTAGACTATAGACTAGACTATAGACTAGACTATAGACTAGACTATAGACTAGACTATAGACTAGACTATAGACTAGACTATAGACTAGACTATAGACTAGACTATAGACTAGACTATAGACTAGACTATAGACTAGACTATAGACTAGACTATAGACTAGACTATAGACTAGACTATAGCTAGACTAGACTAGACTAGACTAGACTAAGACTAGACTCTAGACTAGACTATAGACTAGACTATAACTAGACTATAGACTAGACTATAGACTAGACTAATAGCTAGACTAGAGACTAGACTATAGACTAGACTATAGACTAGACTAGACTAGACTATAGACTGGTCTATAGATTAGACTATAGACTAGTCTATAGATTATACAATAGACTTGTCTATAGATTAGACTATAGACTAGACTAGACTAGACCGAAAACTTGACTGTAGACTAGACTATGACCTACACTACACTATAGTTTATAGAATAGTTTTTTTCTTTGGATAAGAAAAGCTTAACAAAGCATTAATTTTAACTATTACTTAATTTCTCTCTAATCTCTTTTCAGGTAAGTTTATTAAAATCGATAAATGAAATCTACAATATGAATGCGAAAGATCTCAAATAACATTTTGATATATCTACAACTCTGTTCGAAGCAAACAAAACCCACACTCTGCCACATGAACGAATGACTTAATAAATGATGGCAAAATGTCAACGGTTTGTTAGAAAATTATCTAAAATAAGATTTATTTAATTTCATGTATATGCGAGTATTTCTCTGTTAACAAAAACATTTAAATTATTTATCAAAATTCAATCTGAAAAACAACATACATGAACAACTAAAATAAACTATACAACGTAGTGAAAACAAAAACTAAAGAATTATTTAATTAAATTGTGTAAAACAGAGAGATGCAAATGAATAAAAGCAAAAAAGTGATACAATACTAAATACATACATAAACATTTTCATTGATATGGTTGGATATGATGAGTTTAAAACTTGTTGATTTTTTGATTAAAATGCTTGCATTCATGCAACTAGACGACAATCCTACACCGCTACCCCAGCCAATCAACCAACCAGTCCACATACACCAAGCTCAACGATCAACAAGTGTGTGTTACTACTAGAGGAATTTATGAAATTGCAATGAAAACACAACTCTGTAATTTTTTTCGCACATTGTGATTTTTGTCAGTCAGTCGTCTACTGCTTGGTTAGAAGCAATTTTCTGTGTATAGTGCTTTGTCGGTGCCTCTATCTGTTTAGGTTGTATGAATATGCATGAATATGTTTTCGACATGTTGTAAGTTAGAAATATTTAACAAATGAATTCTAAATATATTTGTATATACGTATGTATGTAGTTTTTCTTCTATGACATTTGATAAAATGCCAGAAATTTTAACAATTCAATCTTATTTTGTTCGCTGTTCGAAGAAAATATTTCTACGTAGTATGTATGTACATAAAATGGCAAAAGAATAATAAAGCAAAATAATATACAGTAGTATAGCTGGGTGTGAAAAAGTGTTGTCAATGTGGTTCGCAGAGGACAATTGCACATTGAAGAACAGAAGAAATGTTCTTCAAATTAGATGCTCGGTTCCATCGCTACTTAAGAAAAGCTAACTTAAAGGCGAGAGTCCAGATTCTAGTGTGTACATCTATAGTCTAGTCTATAGTCTAGTCTACAGTCTAGTCTATAGTCTAGTCTATAGTCTAGTCTATAGTCTAGTCTATAGTCTAGTCTATAGTCTAGTCTATAGTCTAGTCTATAGTCTAGTCTATAGTCTAGTCTATAGTCTAGTCTATAGTCTAGTCTATAGTCTAGTTTATAGTCTAGTCTATAGTCTAGTCTATAGTCTAGTCTATAGTCTAGTCTATAGTCTAGTCTATAGTCTAGTCTATAGTCTAGTCTATAGTCTAGTCTATAGTCTAGTCTATAGTCTAGTCTATAGTCTAGTCTATAGTCTAGTCTATAGTCTAGTCTATAGTCTAGTCTATAGTCTAGTCTATAGTCTAGTCTATAGTCTAGTCTATAGTCTAGTCTATAGTCTAGTCTATAGTCTAGTCTATAGTCTAGTCTATAGTCTAGTCTATAGTCTAGTCTATAGTCTAGTCTATAGTCTCGTCTATAGTCTAGTCTATAGTCTAGTCTATAGTCTAGTCTATAGTCTAGTCTATAGTCTAGTCTATAGCCTAGTCTATAGTCTAGTCTATAGTCTAGTCTATAGTCTAGTCTATAGTCTAGTCTATAGACTAGTCTATAGTCTAGTCTATAGTCTAGTCTATAGTCTAGTCTATAGTCTAGTCTATAGTCTATAGTCTATAGTCTAGTCTATAGTCTAGTCTATATAGTCTAGTCTATAGTCTAGTCTATAGTCTAGTCTATAGTCTAGTCTATAGTCTAGTCTAGTCTAGTCTATAGTCTAGTCTATAGTCTAGTCTATAGTCTAGTCTATAGTCTAGTCTACAGTCTAGTCTATAGTCTAGTCTATAGTCCAGTCTATAGTGTAGTCTATAGTCTAGTCTATAGTCTAGTCTATAGTCTAGTCTATAGTCTAGTCTATAGTCTAGTCTATAGTCTAGTCTATAGTCTAGTCTATAGTCTAGTCTATAGTCTAGTCTATAGTCTAGTCTATAGTCTAGTCTATAGTCTAGTCTATAGTCTAGTCTATAGTCTAGTCTATAGTCTAGTCTATAGTCTAGTCTATAGTCTAGTCTATAGTCTAGTCTATAGTCTAGTCTATAGTCTAGACTATGGTCTAGTCTATAGTCTAGTCTATAGTCTAGTCTATATGCTAGTCTATAGTCTAGTCTATAGTCTAGTCTAGTCTATAGTCTAGTCTATAGTCTAGTCTATAGTCTAGTCTATAATCTAGTCTATAGTCTAGTCTATAGTCTAGTCTATAGTCTAGTCTATAGTCTAGTCTATAGTCTAGTCTATAGTCTAGTCTATAGTCTAGTCTATAGTCTAGTCTATAGTCTAGTCTAGTCTATAGTCTAGTCTATAGTCTAGTCTATAGTCTAGTCTATAGTCTAGTCTAGTCTATAGTCTAGTCTATAGTCTAGTCTATAGTCTAGTCTATAGTCTAGTCTATAGTCTAGTCATAGTCTAGTCTATAGTCTAGTCTATCTAGTCTATAGTCTAGTCTATAGTCTAGTCTATAGTCTAGTCTATAGTCTAGTCTATAGTCTAGTCTATAGTCTAGTCTATAGTCTAGTCTATAGTCTAGTCTAGTCTAGTCTATAGTCTAGTCTATAGTCTAGTCTATAGTCTAGTCTATAATCTAGTCTACAGTCTAGTCTATAGTCTAGTCTATAGTCTAGTCTATAGTCTAGTCTATAGTCTAGTCTATAGTCTAGTCTATAGTCTAGTCTATAGTCTAGTCTATAGTCTAGTCTAGTCTATAGTCTAGTCTATAGTCTAGTCTATAGTCTAGTCTATAGTCTAGTCTATAGTCTAGTCTATAGTCTAGTCTATAGTATAGTCTATAGTCTTAGTCTATAGTCTAGTCTATAGTCTAGTCTATAGTCTAGTCTCTATAGTCTAGTCTATAGTCTAGTCTATAGTCTAGTCTATAGTCTAGTCTATAGTCTAGTCTATAGTCTAGTCTATAGTCTAGTCTATAGTCTAGTCTATAGTCTAGTCTATAGTCTAGTCTATAGTCTAGTCTATAGTCTAGTCTATAGTCTAGTCTATAGTCTAGTCTATAGTCTAGTCTATAGTCTAGTCTAGTCTATAGTCTAGTCTATAGTCTAGTCTATAGTCTAGTCTATAGTCTAGTCTATAGTCTAGTCTATAGTATAGTCTATAGTCTAGTCTATAGTCTAGTCTATAGTCTAGTCTATAGTCTAGTCTATAGTCTAGTCTATAGTCTAGTCTATAGTCTAGTCTATAGTCTAGTCTATAGTCTAGTCTATAGTATAGTCTATAGTCTAGTCTATAGTATAGTCTATAGTCTAGTCTATAGTCTAGTCTATAGTCTAGTCTATAGTCTAGTCTATAGTCTAGTCTATAGTTTAGTCTATAGTCTAGTCTATAGTCTAGTCTATAGTTTAGTCTATAGTCTAGTCTATAGTCTAGTCTATTGTCTAGTCTATAGTCTAGTCTATTGTCTAGTCTATAGTCTAGTCTATAGTCTAGTCTATAGTATAGTCTATAGTCTAGTCTATAGTCTAGTCTATAGTCTAGTCTATAGTCTAGTCTATAGTCTAGTCTATAGTCTAGTCTATAGTCTAGTCTATAGTCTAGTCTATAGTCTAGTCTATAGTCTAGTCTATAGTCTAGTCTATAGTCTAGTCTATAGTCTAGTCTATAGTCTAGTCTATAGTCTAGTCTATAGTCTAGTCTATAGTCTAGTCTATAGTCTAGTCTATAGTCTAGTCTAGTCTATAGTCTAGTCTATAGTCTAGTCTATAGTCTAGTCTATAGTCTAGTCTATAGTATAGTCTATAGTCTAGTCTATAGTCTAGTCTATAGTCTAGTCTATAGTCTAGTCTATAGTCTAGTCTATAGTCTAGTCTATAGTCTAGTCTATAGTCTAGTCTATAGTCTAGTCTATAGTCTAGTCTATAGTATAGTCTATAGTCTAGTCTATAGTATAGTCTATAGTCTAGTCTATAGTCTAGTCTATAGTCTAGTCTATAGTCTAGTCTAGTCTAGTCTAGTCTATAGTATAGTCTATAGTCTAGTCTTTAGTCTAGTCTATAGTCTAGTCTATAGTCTAGTCTATAGTCTAGTCTATAGTTTAGTCTATAGTCTAGTCTATAGTCTAGTCTATAGTTTAGTCTATAGTCTAGTCTATAGTCTAGTCTATTGTCTAGTCTATAGTCTAGTCTATTGTCTAGTCTATAGTCTAGTCTATAGTCTAGTCTATAGTCTAGGCTATTGTCTGGTCTATAGTCTAGTCTATAGTCTAGTCTATAGTCTAGTCTATTGTGTCATCTAAAACTTAACTAGTCCATTGTATTGACTACTTAAAATTCATTGAACCGAGTATTCGTTAAACCGTCAAACCGATGTATTATCTTTTTGTAATCTTAGCGCTTTATTAATCACCAAATAAGCGTTACTTGTTTAGTTCATATGCAAAACAAATCTCTTCTTACTTATTCATTACGCAAAATTCTCTAAAGTATAAGGAAAAACATGGACTGTAGAGACAACATCAACAGGCATAAACTCAAGTCAACAAAAAAATTTGCCGAAATGGGCGAATGGACGGACTGATACATAGATAGAGTGATAGTTTTTCCATTTTCAATTTAATTATGCAAAATTAACATAAAACTGTTCATTTTATACCTTAGAACTGTATAATTGCTTGGGATATTATAGGTTGGTGCTTGTGTTTGTAACACACATATGTATATTGATCCTACTGGTCCATCCGTGTATCTGTCTACCGGTTTTGTCTTATAAACCAAATACAGATTGAGAATAAACACTTCTGGATCCAAGAGTGATGCCTATTGCTTTTGATTAAAATTTATCCCTGAATTCCCATAATCCCAACAAAATTGTTTTCATATGTAGGGTGTCATATGATGGTGCATGAATTGCAATAATTTAATTTTTGTGTTTTGGCACTTTTATTTAGTTCTCCTTCAATAGGGAACATTTTACATATCTCTTACTCTCTGTCTAGTTTAGTAAAATTTATATGCCGCTAGTTTTCGTGTTTATATGTAGATAGTATATGTGGCATATAATGTGATATTAAATATTGCTGGCATTACGTCGTTGTTTGTTGTTTAAACGTTTTTACGGTGTATTGGACTGCAACAAGTACTATTTGACTGCAGTTGAGTGCGTGTGTGCAAGTTGCATTAATTATGCGCACAAGTGTAAATTATAGTGTGTGTGTCTCCGTGTGTATTTGATAGTGTTTAAATAAAAATTTTTTGTTTTGTTGTTTTGTTTTAATTTTATACACAATAATCGGATTCTATGCAATAATAAGCATAAATTAAACTGCACAATAGCAAAAGTGTGCAGCTATGGCACTTTGCTTACGTTTTCCAAAAAAAAAAAAATTAATATATTTTTTTCAAAACAATAATATTTAAAACAACAACAACAACCTGATATGAGCTAAAGCTAATTTTAAGGGTAAAATTACTGCTTGCCTAAACCCCTATCGATGTCTCTGGTATTACTGTTATCATAATGTGGTAGATTTTAGTTGCAGATAAATGTGTACTAATACTTATCAGGGTGGAGGTGTTGCACAATTGTATCGTATCTCCACTTGCATGTAGACAACATAAATATAGTGTGTATTGTTAATGTATGTATTATTTGCCTCATTAAGTGTGTCTGTTAAACATTATACTATACTGCTATAGTATATTCTCTAAATTATATGACACGCGATTTATGATGTGCTAATGATGTTTGACTGATTTCATTTATAGAGTTGCATATTATTTATTTATTTATTTATTTATTTATTGGATGGGTTAGAAACTATCTAGTGATTTCAATTAATAGTAAAATTTTGTGTGGATTTTTTGCTATCCAAGGAAATAATTTTTTCTCCTAGCCCATAGAAAATATTAAACATTTTGCAAACAATTTACAATTTATGTTTGTCATATACAATTTTGACTTCCTCTATAAATATTATTGGCTTCCACTGTCTATCACTGTCAAAATGTACGTAGTACTAATAGCAATATTCATACATATACGTATATTCACGCAATTCTCTTTAAATGTATTTGCTTTTTCCATATTTTATGTTTAATTAATGACTTTATTAATTTGCAAATTAACAATGTTGACAGGTTAAATCAATCGTTAAAATCGCACATTTAAACATAAACATTTTGAATATTTATTAATTTTTTTTTTTTCAAACATAAAACTGAAAAGTTAATTTTCAGCGAAACAATATTTAAATGCCTAATTTAATCAAATACTTAGAAAATATCACACTAATTATTGTGATAATCAGTGAGACCAAAATGGACTCGTGGATAAGATATGACATGCTTCAGACCAATTTAGGAATTTTGGCATTGAAACATATATTTTGCATATTTTACTCATAAGAGCATAATTTGGCATGATTTGACTTCAGTAGCATATTAAAGACATAACTTCGAGTATTTAGAGCATAATTTACTCTTTCAGTGCATATCTTGATCTTTTGAGCTTTATTTCTTCCATTTTTATACACTACACCACTACAGTGCTCAGTGCCATATTTTCAAATCTAGAACGACAAAAGGCAAAACAAAAAAGTTGTTCAATTTTCGCGTTTTTTATATATAAGTGACCTAACTCGCATTTTTATAGCCTACAGTGGGGAGGGTATTATACGTTTGTGCTGATGTTTGTAACGCATAAAAATATTGGTCATACACCCACCTTAAAGTATACCGATCGACTCAGAATCACTTTCTGAGTCGATTAAGACATGTCCGTCCGTCCGTCCGTCCGTCTGGCTGGCTGTCCATGTAAACCTTGTGCGCAAGCTACAGAAATTTTCAAGATATTTTGATAAAATTTGGACCACACGAGTTTTTTAACACAACGACGATGCGTATGGAAAATGGTTGAAATCGGTCCATTATTTCACCTAGCCCCCATACAACCTTACCTTCCGATTTAGGGTTTTTAACTCATAACTACGTCAAATATACTACTATCTCACCAAAAATTAGCACAACTAAGTTTTATATAGACATAAATGACCATGACTCTAGCCCCCATACAAACCATCCTTTAAAAAATAACTTAAACGTCCAAAAATTTACTTATTACCATTAGTATCGCGATGACATTCAGCATAACTTGTTGAGGATCGGCCCATATTTGACCCTAACTCCCATATAAAGCCTCTTTTAGAAATTTAGTTTTTCATCAATAATTGCTTAAATACATCGGAATTAAGGTAAAATTCAACATAAAAGTTTCTTTATGAAAAATAAATAATTTTAAATATACCCATGGTGTAGAGTATCATATAGTCGACCATGTCCGACTATACTTTCGTACTTGTTTGAATTACAAACATACATTTGCTATATAAAAAGTAGGCGTGTCCTTATTATAACTATTCCTACTTATTTAAAGCATTCTGACCTTATAAGGGTTTATTCAGTTTGTCTGTTTTTAAGTTAGTGCTTTTAATTGTACTCAACAATACCAAAATTAGCATTAACATAAGAAGTGGGCGTGGACATGATATAACCGCCCATTTTTTGGTGAGGTTGTTCTAACACTTATTACGAACTTATATACTTACCCCCTTATTCACAAACAACATTTTTATGTTATAAACGGTTTATAAATTAGATTTTGTATGGAAATTATGTTATATAAACCCATTATAAAATAAAAATGTTGTTTGTGAATAAGGGGGTTAATATATAAAATTTGACTTTTGTCGTACTAGAATGTACTAAATGTGGCACTGTGTAGTGGGGAGGTCTTATGCGTTTGAGCTGATGTTTGTAATACCAAAAAATATTGGTGCTACACCCTCTTTAAAGTATATTAATCGGAATCCTGAATCACTTTCTGAGTAGATTTAGCTATGCCCGTCTGTCTGTCTGTCCGCCTGTGTGTCCATGTAGACTTTGTGCGCACGCTATAGATCGCACTTTTCAAGATAATTTAATGAAATTTTGCACATGCAAAAAGGAAGGACGACTATTGAAAGTTATTAAAATCGATTCATTATTTCGCCTAGCCCCCGTACAACCGTACCCCCCGAATAGGACTTTTCGGCTCGTAAATATGTAAAATGTTCTTGTATCTCTCCAAAAATCAGCAAAATTTTGTTTTACAAAGTATAAATGATAATGCCAATAGTCGTTATGATCGGAACTTATTTGACCCTAAACCCCTTCAGAAAATGACTTGAACATCAAAATTCACTTATAAACACTAACATTACAATGAAATTCTGCATAAACAACTTTATTTTACTCGTAAATCCCTCTACCATAATTTATAAGTATAGGAACATATTAACCCCTTGCCCCCATATAACCCCTCTTTTTGAAAGTTACTTTTTTATCAACAAATTGTTAAAATATTTCTGAATTATGGTAAAAATCGAATTAAATGCTTTATTATTATAAAGCATATAATTATTTATTATTATAAAAATAGTCCAAATTTATTATAGTCGGCTGATAGTCCCTTATAAAAGGGATGGTAACTTCATTGGAAGTAGTATTGAAACGCAGGGACTCCTTATGGAAATACACTTTCAGGTTTATACGATTGTGGTTTAGAATACTTTTAGTCGCCCCACTGCGCACATATCAATTAGAAATGTTCGTAGTAACAGTAGTAGTAATAGTAGAGTGGAAATTCATCAGAGCTGGGAGGCACATTATTGCAATCATAAGTTTAGCTTGTGATCTTGTGATCAGAGACCTGAGTATCAAGCTAGTCTTAGTCGAATGCAGAATTAAATAAATGTTAGACAAAATTGTTTCTAATTCATACATTAAACTCTTTAATTTTCCAAAGAAAAAAAATCTTAATTAAATTTATCGAACCAGTTTGTGTGTTTGTAATTGACACATAATCATGTATGTTGCCATGTATATTTTATATGAATTTGTGTAATAAACATGTGTTTTTTTTTTTTATTATCAAAGAGAATGTTTGCAACAAAGAACATTCATTGTTGGAACAACAGAGAGAAAGACAAACAAAAAAATGTATTTAACATGATTAAAACTACATTTCTAATTAATGAATAATTTATCTCAACATGATACAAATTAATTATTCCCAATACAAACATTTTAATTACACAGAGAAAAGCCGGCAAACACACATACTTATATAAGCAAATAAATACAAACAAACATAGAAATATAAATGTAATAAAGTATTATTTAATAAACTAAACTTTAAAAGAATGCATACCTTTAAAACCAAGCTTTACTAAGAGTTTAAACCAAAATAATCGCCCTAAAGTAGGCTATAGGTTTTAAATAACTAGTTTAAATTTAACTAAGATAGACATGCCAGATTAGTTTGTTATACATTTTTAAATCTAGTTTGGAATTTTAAACAATTTTTCAAAACTTTTTGCTGCAATTCATTACTTTATTAAACTGTTTTTAATTACAGCTGATTGCCTACCATAAATTTATTTATCTGCTTACATTTTAATAAAATTGATGACTGATTTTTTTTATACAAAAAAAATTATTTGTTTTTCAAATCTATATCAATATTTAAAATTTTATATTTTCACATAAATAAATTTATATTTAAATGATAAACATTTTAAACAATGAAATGCAATAAAGCGTTTATAAATTAGTAATTCTATGTTCAAATTTAAATAGTTATTTTACAAAAAATTATGTACGTATTTGAAATGATATGTCAATTCTTGTTTTTTTTTTCTACTCTATTTGGTCATTAACATAAAATGTAATAATAATTTAAAAATCAGTACATTAAATTAGAAACATATAAACAAATAAATGGTAATATTACATAAAATTGTGCATGTTGTTTTTGTTATTATTGTTAATTTTAAACAATAAATATATCAAAAGTATATTGTTGGAAACATTTGTTAAATCGATGTATCTAATAGAGTGTGTTTGTTTTAAATTGTCCAGCAAACATATTCTTAGAAATACGAGATTTCATTCTCATCATCCTTACAACCCATGAAGTCGGTGTCTAGGTATAAGACCTTGTTTCGGTACTCTCATAGTACTTTCTAATTCGTCGCTGAACTCATCCCATGATTGTCTTTTTTCCGTTTGAAAGTATTGATAAAATGTCGGTAGAAGTCCCAGCTCTCGTAATTATAGTCATTGTACTTTCCAAATCTCCACAGAACGTCTCCCATGATTATCTTTAAGCCCTTCCGGGTTTCCGTTTCAAATCCCCAATTCATTGCATCTTTTCTTGTTGGAAACTTTTCTAGAGTCTTTAGCTTTGGATTCCAACAGGGTTGCTGGATTTTCCTTGGTGCCTACCACTACCTACAATGACCACAAAAAGCACATCTTAAGAACGTCTATAGAACGCTTAAATGGATGTCCAATTTTCGCCGTATGTCCAATTTATTCAAAAAGGGAGATGCATGAACGAAATTTGGACTAATCCATACTTTTAGGACTTGTAAAGAATATCGGCTTATTTATTGTCAGTTTTATCGTGAATATTATCGTATAATGATGGAAAAAGGATCATTCATGCGATATCCCCAAATCAAGAAGGACGCGCTATCCGACGAGAGGTCTGAAACGTCCGTCTGAAGTCATACTCGGTCAAATATTGTCAACCCAGAAAAGAACTACGGACACACTCGAACTGTTACAGCAACAACAACTCATATTTGATCACATTTTGAGAGAGACCTGAGATTCGTAGAGATTCCGAACTAATTCATATCCTAAGAAATTTACCCTTCTCTTCATCTTTCTATCGTCCAGATTCCTGGTCTAACTACTTTAATCTGAAGCTGAAGTAAACCTAAACTCTAACAGTCGAGAGGTCTGAAACGTCCATCTATCCGTTTGGAGTCATACTCGGTTAAAGATTGTCAACCCAGCGACAACTGTAGCAAACCGAAAGTTTTTTCCCAGGAAATAACAAGCAGCCACAGCCGAATCATTACAACAACAACTCATATTTGTTCACATTTTGAGAGGGACCTGAGATTCGTAGAGATTCCGAACTAATTCTTATACTGAAAAATGTACCCTACTCATTCTCTTTCTATCGTCCAGATTCCTGGTCCAACTGCCTTAATTTGAAACTGAAGTATGCATTAGTATTCCTTTATAATGCAGAATTGGGAGAAAGACCTAAACTCTAACCGACGAGAGGTCTGAAACGTCCGTCTATCCGTCTGGAGTCATACTCGGTCAAAGATTGTCAACCAAGGAAAGAACTACGGACACAGTCGAACTGTTACAGCAACAAAAACTCATATTTTATCACGTTTTGAGAGGGACCTGAGATTCGTAGAGATTACGAACTAATTCTTATCCTGAGAAATTTACCCTCTTCATTATCTTTCTATCGTCTAGATTCCTGGTCTAACTCCCTTAATCTGAAGCTTAAGTAAGCCTTAGTATTGCTTTATCATGCTGAATTGGGAGAACGACCTAAACTTTGACCGACGAGAGGTCTGAAACGTCCGTTTAGAGTCATACTCGGTCAAAGATTGTCAACCCAGCGACAGCTGTATCAACCGAAAGTTTTATTTCTCAGGGAAGAACTAGTAGCCACATTCGAACTGTTACAACAACAAAAACTCATATTTGATCACATTTTGAGAGGGACCTGAGATTCTTAGAGATTCCCAACTAATTCTTATCCTGAAAACTTTACCCTCCTCTTCCTCTTTCTATCGTCTAGATTCCTGGTCTAACTCCCTTAATCTGAAGCTTAAGTAAGCCTTAGAATTGCTTTATCATGCTGAATTGGAAGAAGGACCTATACGCTATCCGTCAAGAGGTCTGAAACGTCCGTCTATCCATATGTATGTTTAAAAGTTTAATAATCTGAATAATCAAAATATTCACTGGGCTTTTGTTCATTAGTTTTAAGTACTTTACGTACATTATATCAGCAGGCATGTTGTTCAGTCCGTAATTGTCATGTTTTTTTTTTTTTTTTTTTTTGGAACTTTAAATAGAATATTAGATTTTATTTTCTAAAATGTGTATGTATTTGTTGTTGATATTTGCAATTGCATTAATGTACTTGTTACTCATACTCTATTTATTTAATACTCGTAAATACTCACTCATTCATCCACAGCAATGGATAAAGTTGGTACACGATTTAGTTGAGAACATTAAAATCAGACTCAGAAAGATTTTAGGCAACGATATGGAGAAATATTGAAAGAAACAGAGAACTCAGGAAGTACTCGTAAATACTCACTCATTCATTAGGCCACTATATCGAGAATTTTTGAAAAAAAACAGGAACTCAGGAAGTGCACTATTACCCCTAAGAATGTCCAAAATTTTCTTAACAAGATCGTACCTATTTAGTCAATATAATGAACAGCAAAAGTTTATTTTCTACTTACTCCTTAAATTCTCGCGATTAGAGTTAAAACTTTGAATGAAATTCATTCTAGAAAATTTAGTTTCACTTGATTTCGTTCACTCTCTTTAATTACACTTGCATTACATTACATTACACTTGTTGTTGTTGTTTTTGTTATTAGACATCATCGTCATAAACATCATCATCATTATCATCTCTAGCATCAACATTATATAGTATTTTAGGAAAAAACAACAAATTGTGCATATGTCTCTTTAATTATTCTTTGAATTTATACCGCCAAAAATACATTTTCATGTTTTACATTATTTACACACATAAACGAAACAGCTCTCCACCGCTAAGTACTAAACAAAACTTACACATACATATGTAACATAACAATATCCATAAAGCAGTGATGGGCAACTTAAGTATTATGTCACAAAGTTCGCTTAACATAGAGACAAACTCAGAAAAACCTGTATAAAAACAAAATTTTTGTTTAACTAAACACCTGCTCAAACAATTTGGAAAAGTACCCATAACTGTCCTAAAAATCCAATTCTCTCATTCTCATTAAAACAAGTACAATATTTGTACTTGTATCATTTGCTCATTAGAATTTTACGGAGTACATTACAAATATTACAATACAATCAATTAGGAGGAAAAATATTTGAAAAAAACAACAACAACAACAGCAATGTATTAAATACTACAATATTCAAAACATTAGTTTCAAAAAAATTGCACAAAATTGAATTGAATTTTTTTTCCAGAATTGAAAATGGAATTTTAAGTGTTTTGTGGTAAATGCATCAAATTGTTTTTATTTTTATTTTATATTTAAATTCAAATACAAAATATATTCATACAAATGCACAAACATACAAATTCACATACAAAAACTTAGAAATATGCACTTTGCTTATTTGTATATGAAAGTACATACATATAAACAGATAAATAGATATTTGTAGATCTATTTGAACAATTTTTATCGTACAAAATACATTAGCATAGTTTTTATTTTATTTTAATTATATGCAGTAAACGCTTATAGTCTGTCGGTTTTTGTCCGTCCGTCCGTCCCTCATTCATACGTTTAGTCTATTCGTTTTGATTTTTTTTTATTATATTTATCATAAGGGGCCATGTGAGTACAAACGAGCAGAAAAATTTAAATTCTATTAAAACAATTTTAATGCTTGTTTTTAGATTTCTATAAATGTATATGAATGTCAATTTGCATCTGCTATTATGGGCGTCATTTTGAAAATTTTTAAACCCATTAAAATTTTATTAAAGACATGTTCAAATGCCAAGAAAAATATGTTGTCTATTAATATAAAATCTTTGATATGATAATAAAATAGATCATACTATTGCTCCAGATTCTTACTATGAACAATTTATCTAATAGTAAAACGAGTTGATCAATATGGGTCCAATTGAAAAAACAAATAAGAAATTATAGTCGGGCGAGGCCGACCATATAATACCCTGCACCTCTTATAAAAAAAAAAATGTGATTTAGTTTTCATAATAAAGCATTTAAGTTGAATTGTACCTTGCCTCAGATATACTTAAGTCATTTATTGTTGAATAAAATTGTGGACATTTAAGTCGAATTTGAAGAGGGATTTGAATAGTGAAGGCTAGTACAGAACTTGGTTTTGCAGCTTTTTGTCGAGATACGAGTATATTAAACATAATTATAAACTTAAAAGCCCTATTCGTCCGGTTCAGTTGTATGGGGTTAGGTGAAATAATGGACCGATGTTAAGCATTTCCGACAGGCTTCGTCTCCGGTACCATAGAAGTTCGTGTGCCAAATTTCATGGAATTATCTTCAAAATTGCGACCTGTAGTTTGATTACAAGGTTTACAAGCCCTATTCAGGGGTAAAGTGAAATAATGGACCGTAACCATTTTCAATAGGCTTCGCCCCTGGGACAATAGAAGATTATGTGCCAAATTTCATTGAATTATCTTCAAAATTTGCGACCTGTAGTTTGATTACAAGGTCAGACGGACGGACATAGCTAAATCGACTCAGAAAATGATTCTAAGCCGATTGGTATACTTTAAGGTGGATATAGGACCAATATTATTGTGCGTTACAAACATCAGCACAAACCCAATATATCCTCCCCACTAAAGTGGTGTAGGGTATAATTAATAAAATAAATTTCGAAGATTTCGAAAGATGATATTGTTAAAAACAGGGCTTTCAAAAAGAGATATAAATTTTTATGAAAATATAGATTTTACCCAGGATTGTGTTTGTTTAAAATTTGGTTTTTTAGTGAAAAATCGCATCTTTATTGAGAATCGCATTTTAGACGAATTTTTGCATCAGTTTGGATCACTGAATCTCTGATTATTTGCTTATCTATAAATCATCATAGATCAGTGAGTTATTACGTTCCGTAACGGATCAGCTAATTCGTGTTTTGCATACAAAAACTCAATGTCAACCTCACAGTCAAACCTACATCGGTTACACCGGTTTTCCTAAGACAAGAACGAATCAGCTGATTCTTAACGAAACGAAACGTAGAAACTAACTGAATCTTAAGTCGAAATGCTTTACGTAAAGATCATCCATGACGGCCTTATGTATTCCACATGGTACTTTTACAACCACTTCAAAAGTCATTAAAGACCGGAATACCGACAAGATATGATTGGGCTGCGAATACTGTCCTAAAGGACGACGTGATCTCAATCTACACTAATGGTTCATAGACAAAAAGGGGCACGGGATCGGGAATCTTCGCGAACAACTGAATCTTCTGCTCTCTCTTCAACTACCTGACATCTGCACGGTCTTTCAGACAGAGATAGCAGAATCCGCGAATTGAATCTCGAAAATTCGACTTTACACATATACTAGGACAGCCTTGCATCAATCAAGGCTCTTAACTGCAATGTTATTAAGTCGTAATGTATTCTCAATTGTATTCAATCATTGGCACAACTGACACAACATTAGGTTGAGTTAATATGGGTTCCAGGACATGACGGCATCCGGGGAAATGAAATATCTGATGAATGCGCAACCAAAGAGTCGTCCCTAGACTTAACTCTTGAGCAAACAGATATTCACACTCCTCTGGGGATCCTATCAAAATTGATAGATGACTGGGCTTAAAGTGAGACGGAACTCAGGTGGTCAAATATGGCCACTTGTAGAATATCGAGACTGATTTGGCCCACTCTGACAATGGATAGGACTCTCTTGTCTTTTAGTAAGAACTCAATTCGGTTTCTCACTTGTATAATTACTGTGCACTGTATTATTGGTCATATGTATGTCGGAACGTATGGGCTGTTCACGTTATAGCTACTGTAGAAGCAACTTCTATGTAACTGCCCAGCCTTACAAGAGCACAGACTACTATATCTAGGTAGAATTCTTTTCCATGATCTGAACTGAAATGCGTCGGCTGGTTTTCAAGGCGACCGCAAGAACCAAGTAGTCAACGAAATTAGGGAGGGAAACCATAATCACAACATAAAAGAATGGTAATTCTAAGGGTATCACAATAGAACTTAGTGAACTCGCTAACTGGCGAACAACCCACTTAACCTAACCTAACTTTACACCCACTAGGTGAGCTTTGAAACGACTCCGCTCCTTTATGCCTTACAAGGAACACGCAGGTGGCATTTTTCGCACATGGTTCTGTCGGTCCATGTATAAGTACTCGAGTTATCTAATCTCTGACCATTGGTGATAACTTGCGAGATTCAAAAACATCACTTCCCTGTTAAAGACAAGTTCTTACTCACAGAGAACACACTGATGTAAATCAGCTATGAACAGAGACAAACCTGAACACATCTGGATAGAGAAGGTAATTTCTATAGTGTCTTCCGAATTATCATTCATACCGACATATTCAAGAGAAAATATCAGGCATATTCAAACGAATATATGGGCATGGCTAGGCCGATATAAACCGGATTCATTCTGTATCTTAATCATTTAACACTGAATGTACGTATTGCAGCTTTACTACTACAGTCACATCTCTGTGGGTTATCGGTTGTCCTTTTTCGGCAACAGCAGCGAACTTATCCCTAAATATAGATTTCACCGTGTATCAGTCTTTTAACTAACAGCCACCGCGTGCAACCCGAAGTGACCTTTCCAATAACCGGGAACAAGGAACTCTCCTATACTCTGCCCAGTGGGCTACCGGTTCCCGTGGTACCAGATTATAAGGCTCCCTGGTTCGATCCCAGGTCGAATGATTCCAAACAAAGGCTGAGGATACATTTGACTTCACCAGTTTATAGTCCTGTCAGACTAGTAGTATTGGTATTATTTCTTTTCCCCCGTGTTGCAATAACAACAAGATGGGATCCAGGGGGAAGATGGCGAGAATATTCGTTTTATCATTATGTTTGTAACACATCGAAATATAGGTCACATACCCACAAAGGTATATATAGAGTCAAATACAATCCGGACATATCGTCAGTCTATCCGTCCGTCCGTCTGTCTGTCTGTATATTGAAAGCTCAATAGAGCCTTAATGGAAGTTGCTAGAGGGCTGACAATTATTCTTTATTGATGCAGTTTACTTGATATCCAGAATAAGCAAACCTCCCATATGAAGGCCTCTTCAGAAAATGACTTTTTATTAACAAAATTCTCTAGACCAAATATCATAAGGATCATTTCAGAAATTCACTTAATTGTCATTAAATTGTTTAAAAATTCAGGTATTATAACTCTGTCGAATTCAAAACAGTTCGTTGCTTAATTGACCCAAGTCCCCATAAAAGACACTCTTCTTAAAATCACTCTAAACTAATATTATTTTTGTTATATTATAATGTTTAGATAAAGGGTATATTAGATTCGTCATAAACGAATATAACACTCTCACTTGCTTTAATTTAAACGTGTTCAAAATGTTTTTTGCTTAATTTAATGTTTAACACATTTCTTGTACACACCATTTAATATTGAGAAATTCTTAAGATCCCTTTTCGAAAAGACAAATATTTGACAAATTGTCAAATATATTTATAACACAACGAGTATAAGTATTTTTTAAAAGTACCTCACAAAATAAAGAAATAAATAATAGAAATAAAATAAAAAAAATTATAAATGATTATGACAACAAATTAAATGACAGTTTATTTACACCCAACATTAATCATATTTATTTGTAGAATAAAACACACAAACTTATATATAGTTTATATGCATTTTTTTCTACTTTAAGAATATTTCAATGGATTAGGGTTGAGCAGTGAAAGAAGAAATTTGTACTTTGAACAACATAAACTTAGTACTAGAGGTATTTAATAGTACTTTTATTACTAAAGGGTACATTTCCTTGTTAAAGTACAGTACTTATCTTCATTCCGGAACGATTTTCATTTCAAAAATATAGCTAACTTTATTATATTTTAACTGCTCTGCTTAATTTTTAATAAAATTTCTAATTATGGTACTTTTTTTTAAAAGAAATTGTACCAAAAAATTCTTCTCTGTCATTTTCATTCTTCGCAACATGTTAAATTAATAGAGACGAAATCTGATCGTACATCAAAACTAAAACAAAATAAACATGAGTTAACAGAAAAAAATATATAAAACAAATCTTATAGTAAATAAACAAATTAAAAATATACAACAACAACAAATTAAACAAGTAAGAGTGCTATATTCGGCCGTGCCGAATCTTATATACCCACAATTTAATCGTTTATTAGATTTATTCTAAACAGATTTATCGTATATAAATAGCAATATAGTCAGGGTGATGGTAGTACTTATTTGATCATATTTAACTATTTGATTTCCGGTAAATTTACTTATGTCAATTAGGGACCGATCCTTCTAAGATTTTGCAAAGATTTTTTTTAATTATGGGCCGATCTCCATAAAATTTGGCAGAGAGGTTTATGTTCTCCAAAAACTTATTTACATCGAATTTCATTACTTTACTATAATTTTGCAGCAAGTTATGAGCGTTATTGTTATTTTATGAGGGGGCCTTATATCGGAGGTAGATCAATTATGGACCGAACTTCATATAATTCGGCAGAGAGTTTTTAGTTCCTCTAAAACTTATTTACGTTGACTTTCGTTGATTTACTGTGATTTTGAACAAAGTTATGAGCTTTAAAGTAATTTTCTGAGGGAAACTTTATATGTGGGTAGGGTCAAATATGGGCCGATCTCGATAAAATATGGGGGAAAATATTTTAGTTCCCCAAAAACTTGCTTATGTTTAATTTCGTAGCTTAACTATCATTTTGAAGCAAGTTATAAGAGTTAATGTCATTTTCTGAAGGGTTGCTTATATGGGGGGTAGGATAAATTATGGGCCGATTTCCAAAAAATTTAGCAGATATATTACTGTTCCCCTAAAACGTGTATATGTGGAATTTCGTTGCATTGCTATCATTTTGAAACAAGTTATGACCGTTATAGTCGTTTTCTGAGAGGGACCTAATATAGGGGGTTGGGTCAAATATGAGCCGATCTCGATAAAATATGGGGGAGATATTTTAGTTCCCCAAAAACTTATTTACGTTGATTTTCGTAAAGTCATTTTCTGAAGGGAAGCTTAGGGTCAATTATGGGCCGATTTCCAAATTTAGCAGAGAAATTTATGTTCCTCTAAAACTTTTATATATCGAATTTCGTTGTCTTGCTATAATATTGAAGAAAGTTATGACCGTTATAGTCGTTTTCTGAGAGGACCTTATATGGGGAGAAGGGTCAATTATGGACCGATTCTCGTAACATTTGGTAGGGAGATTTTGAATCGTATAAAACTTATTTATGTAGAATTTCAATGTGTTTTTAAACCATATATGACTGTTTACACTGTTTTTCAGGAGGCTACTTGTATGGGGGCTATGCAAAAACATGGACCGATATGGTCCATTTTCAATACCAAACAAAAATTTGTATGCCAAATTTCAGCTCCTTAGCTCTTCTCGTTCGGACTCTATCGTGCTTTCAACAGACAGACAGACGGACATGGCTAGAATTTAATAAGGAGCCATAATATATATACTTTTGTGGGTCTGTGACCGATATTTTACAAACGGAATGACAAAAACAATATTCCCCTCCATCTTTTTTGATGGTGGGTATAATAATAAATTAATATCGTAGAAAATATATAACAAAAACAACAATGTTGTTTAAAATACGTCACTAGTTTACTCATAACCAATAGCAGCAAAAATGTACTTTTTGTTTTGATTTTTTATTCTTATTAAAAACCACAACAATAACAAGAAACAAACATAAACTCACACACTTAAGATATCTAGCCATACACATACATAGATACACAACCCAGCAAACATTGAGGTTTTAAATCCCCCGAATAGCAACTATTTTCTTTAGAAAATGTTTACTATTTCCCCGAATAGCAACTATTTTCTTTAGAAAATTTTTGCTATTCCCCCGAATAGCAACTATTTTCTTTAGAAAATTTTTGCTATTCCCCCGAATAGCAACTATTTTCTTTAGAAAATTTTTGCTATTCCCCCGAATAGCAACTATTTTCTTTAGAAAATTTTTGCTATTCCTCCGAATAGCAACTATTTTCTTTAGAAAATTTTTGCTGTTCCCCCGAATAGCAACTATTTTCTTTAGAAAATTTTTGCTATTCCCCCGAATAGCAACTATTTTCTTTAGAAAATTTTTGCTATTCCCCCGAATAGCAACTATTTTCTTTAGAAAATTTTTGCTATTCCCCCGAATAGCAACTATTTTCTTTAGAAAATTTTTGCTATTCCCCCGAATAGCAACTATTTTCCTTAGAAAATTTTTGCTATTCCTCCGAATAGCAACTATTTTCTTTAGAAAATTTTTGCTATTCCCCCGAATAGCAACTATTTTCTTTAGAAAATTTTTGCTATTCCCCCGAATAGCAACTATTTTCTTTAGAAAATTTTTGCTATTCCCCCGAATAGCAACTATTTTCCTTAGAAAATTTTTGCTATTCCTCCGAATAGCAACTATTTTCTTTAGAAAATTTTTGCTATTCCCCCGAATAGCAACTATTTTCTTTAGAAAATTTTTGCTATTCCCCCGAATAGCAACTATTTTCTTTAGAAAATTTTTGCTATTCCCCCGAATAGCAACTATTTTCTTTAGAAAATTTTTGCTACTCCCCCGAATAGCAACTATTTTCTTTAGAAAATTTTTGCTATTCCCCCGAATAGCAACTATTTTCTTTAGAAAATTTTTGTTATTCCTATTTTCTTTAGAAAATTTTTGCTATTCCCCCGAATAGCAACTATTTTCTTTAGAAAAATTTTGCTATTACCCCGAATAGCAACTATTTTCTTAAGAAAAATTTTGCTATTACCCCGAATAGCAAAAAATTTTGCTATTACCCCGAATAGCAACTATTTTCTTTAGAAAATGTTTACTATTCCACCGAATAGCAACTATTTTCTTTAGAAAATTTTTGCTATTCCACCGAATAGCAATTGTTTTCTTTAGAAAAATTTTGCTATTCCCCCGAATAGCAATTGTTTTCTTTAGAAATTTTTTGCTATTCCCCCGAAGAGCATTTCTTTTCTTTAGAAAATTTTTGCTATTCCCCCGAATAGCAATTGTTTTCTTTGGACATTTTTTGCTATTCCTATTTTCTATAGAAAATTTTTGCTATTCCCCCAAATAGCAACTATTTTCTTAAGAAAACTTTTCCAACTTTATTATTTAGATTTTTTATTTTTTTTGTTTTTTAGAGAAAGCCAAACACTTTTCTATGTAAATGTTTGCTGGGTATACTTGCTCAAAATCAAAGTCAAGTCAATAAACCACTTCCAATAACAATAATAATATATTTTTTTATAAAGAGTCACTATTTTGAAAGAGAAAGAGTAGGATCATAAATTTACTCTTAAACAAGATTTTATTTTCAAACAGCATTGCCAACCACAAATAAAAAACACAATTGCTAACAACAGAAAATATGAATTGCATGAGCAATTGTTTAAAAAAAAGCAAAAAAATAATTTGTTGTTTTTTATTATTATTTTTTTTTTGTGGTTGATTGTCGTTTGTATTTGTTGTGTTTGAGTTGAGTGTTTGCTGTGTAGAATTAAAAAAAAACTAAACGATTGAAGAACGAACATGATGATCAAGCAGGCAACCAACCAACCAACCAACAACCAGTCAATAGACTTCGATCAACAATCGATGCAAGTGCGCGTTTTTTTCCTTTTATTTATTTTAACTATTATTTATTTTTTTACGTTTTCTTCTGTTAATTTAATTAATTTGTTATTTTTTTTCAACAATAACGCGAGAGTTAATTTTAAATGACAAACTGCGTTTAAAAATTATTATAAAAAATATTTCCGTCCTTGCGTTATTTAAAATATCATAAAGTTTAGTGTTTTTTAAGAATAAATAAAATATTAATGAATTATTTATTAAAAAAGTAATTAAATATAATAAAAAATTTTAAATTATTTTGTAAAGTTTTAATAAAAAATCTGTTTTTTGATAAAATTGCTGCCTTAATATAGTGCTAAAGATCATATTTTAAGCAAAAGCTTTTAAATATACAACAAATTTAAAAGCATAATAAACCGCCAAATTTAAAGTGATAAAGAAGTAAAATGAAATAATTTGAAATAGATTAAGAGAAAAGATATAAATAAGAAAAATTTTCCTCATTTGTATTTGATAAAATTGTGAAATAAATAATAAAAATATTACAGATATTATAAAATGAATAAATAATAAATGCAAATATTTAAACAGATGGTAAACTTTGGAATAGATTTCTCAGAAAATTGTATTAAATTTTGAAAAAAAAAAAACAAATCATTACAGGAGGAGCAAATATTTTCAAATGAAAACTCATACTATTCAAGGAATAGCCAAAAGTATAAAGTAAACTGTTTTCTCAAGAAATTGCCAAAAGCTTTCTAAATAAAACTGTTGCTATTCCAAAAGCTTTCTAAGGAAAACTATAGCTTACCCAGGAATAACTAAAAGTATTATTCCTCGAACATTTAATAGACCTAGATTCTCGAACATTTAATAGACCTTTTTCATAAACAACAAAAAAGCTTTCAAAAAAACTTTGTGTTTTAATCGAAAAGCTAAAAGTTTTCTAGAAAAAAGCTTCATATAGAAAACTCTTGCCGAAACAAAAGTATACAAAAGCTATATTATTCCTCGAACATCGAATGGACCTAGATTCTAAAGAAAAGCTTTGTTATTTTATTAATTTTAAAAAAGCTTTCAAAAAAAACTTTGCGTTGTAAACGAAAAGCAAAAAGTTTTCTGAAAAATATTTCAGGAATAGCTTAAAGCTTCATATAGAAAACTGTTGCCGAAATAAATGTAGACAAAAGCTTTATGTTATTTCATCAATAACGGAAAAGCTTTCTAAACACTTGCCATTGATAGAATGGATAAAACTATCCAATTAAAGTTTTTACTATTGATTTTAACGTAAAAAGCTTAATGAATTAAGCCCTTTCTATAGCTTCCATAGTCAAAAGCTTTCTATCTTGCTACTAATCGTTCTAATTCAGTTCTAAGTTCTAGAAGTTTCCTATATTCCATTTCAAATATAACAAAAAAAAAAAGCTTTTTTAAAGAAAGCTCTCAGAAAAAAGGCTTTCTATGTAAAGCCTTTTTTATGGTTTAAATAACAAATAAGTGCAAAGCAAAAAAAACTCTAAATAAAAGCTCAATACCGGAAATCTTTATCGATAGCTACTGATCGAACATTAAGTATTTTGACCTTTTGCTCAAAAAACAAAACATAATTTTGGGCTTTTCTCTATATTTTACAAATTACAAAAAAAAGCTTTCTAAACAAAATTCTTCATATTATAGAAAAACTTTTGCGTTTGATCGCCATGCAAAAAAAAAATGTTTCAAAATAAAACTCTTCTTATGGTTTCAATAGCAAATAATTGCTATTAAAGAAATCATTTGCAACAAAAAAGCTTTCTAAATAAAGCATTATAGATAGATTCAATAGTTGAAAGCTTTTTATATTCCAACTGCAAAAAAAAGCTTTCTAAGTATAGCCTTTCTTATGGTTTAAATAACAAATAAAAACAAAGCAAAAAAACTCTAAATAAAAGCACAATACTGAAAAGCTTTCGTGAAAGCTACTGATCGAAGTATTTAGTATTAAGTATTTTTACCTTTTTAGTAAAAATAAGCATAAAGTTGAACTTTTCTCGGTATTTCACATATAACAAAAAACTTTCTAAAGAAAACTCTTGATATTATAGAAAAGCATTTGCTTTTGATCGCACTGCAAAAAAATAGCTTTCAAAATAAAACTCTTCTTATGGTTTCAATAGCAAATATTTGCTTTTAAAGAAATCATTTGCTACAAAAAAGCTTTCTAAATAAAGCCTTATCATTTCAATAGTCGAGAGCTTTTTATATGCCAACTGATCGAGAATTTAATTATTTTAACCAAATGAAAAAAACACAATTTAATGTTTTCCACTGTACATTACAAATTGACACATTATTGTCATGCGAATATAAACCCCCAGTTCTGGGTAGAAGTTTTTTTTTCATATTCCATAGTTTTCGTTTTTTGTCGTTCTGTATTTTTTTAATATTCGATATTTAATTGAAAACTTTGCACATCATTGAGCAACAATTATTGCTGGAGAATAACAGCAGAAAATAAAAACAAAAACAAATCACCATCAAATACTGTTGATCTCATTGTTATTTTGTTGTTCGTTTATTTATTTTCATTTCCCTTTTTTACATGTCGTTGGAGTGAGTGCACAAATGAAAAGATCCCCCCGAAAAACAATCAATATAAAATTGAACAAAAAAAAAAAAACAACTTCATACACTTTTATTACAACACGCTTCATACTAGTTCGTAACATGAAATGACTATGGCATAGATATTTTAGAACTATGACTTTTTGTCAGTTATATGCTTTTTGATTTAAATTACATTTTTATGTGCATATGTAGGATAACTAAAAATTTATTTTAATTTCTATAAAATCTGACAAAAAAAAGTAGCAATTTTCGGTTCAGTGAAGAATTTGAATGAACTAAAAGCATATTTTTTTAATAATTTTAAATGGAAATAAATAAAATGTGTATATTTAGAAAAAAATATATATTATTAAAACTAATATAAACAAAAAGTGTTTATATTACTATTATATAAAAAATTATTTACTTTTTTACTTACTTAAAAGTTTAAAAAGTGCAATAAAAAACATTTGCTAATTATAATAATCGAAACTAACATAATACTGATCTTTTAACCTTTTGCATTAAAATAACTGAGATTTTGAAAAATAAATTTAAAATGTGGTTTTTAATGAAATATTTTAGTAATAAAACTTAAATTAATAAATATAGGGTGCTAGAAAATAGGAGAAAGCTTGTAAAGTTTTAAGTTTATATCATTGATAGGTAAATCGCTCTCTTAGTTCAAAGAATGCGTAAGCTGCGTCTAAATTAAAAACTATGACAGGAGCCTATTTCGAACCCTATGCGATATGCTGAAACTAGACTATAGACTAGACTATAGACTAGACTAGACTAGACTAGACTAGACTAGACTAGACTAGACTAGACTAGACTAGACTACACTAGACTAGACTATAGACTAGACTATAGACTAGACTATAGACTAGACTATAACTAGACTATAGACTAGACTATAGACTAGACTATAGACTAGACTATAGACTAGACTATAGACTAGACTATAGACTAGACTATAGACTAGACTATAGACTAGACTATAGACTAGACTATAGACTAGACTATAGACTAGACTATAGACTAGACTATAGACTAGACTATAGACTAGACTATAGACTAGACTATAGACTAGACTATACTAGACTATAGACTACTATAGACTAGACTATAGACTAGACTATAGACTAGACTATAGACTAGACTATAGACTAGACTATAGACTAGACTATAGACTAGACTATAGACTAGACTATAGACTAGACTATAGACTAGACTATAGACTAGACTATAGACTAGACTATAGACTAGACTATAGACTAGACTATAGACTAGACTATAGACTAGACTATAGACTAGACTATAGACTAGACTATAGACTAGACTATAGACTAGACTATAGACTAGACTATAGACTAGACTATAGACTAGACTATAGACTAGACTATAGACTAGACCAACGGTTCCCAAATGGGGGTCCGCGGACCCCTAGTGGTCCGTAGTAAAATCCTAGGGGGTCCGCAAAGACGAACGAAAAAAACATGAATAAACAATATTCTTTTATATGTATGTACAAATATCTCCAATTTTTGTGCATTAATCCTAAATTTTTTGGTGACTTTTTGAATTTTATTTTTTCGGTTGTTTATCAGGAAGAAGCTAGGCCGTACAAATTTATTGCATAACTTTTATAAAGTAAAGTATTGCGTGATTTGTAATTTTTATTTCCTGTATATGTACTGAAATAATGGTTTTTATTTCAGACAAATAATACTCTGCCTTACAATTAAATTAATTTGGAGTATGAAGTTCAATTCAAAGACAAGCTTATTATAGATTTAAGTTTATCAAATTGTAAGCAAAAGTGTTCTTGTTTGAAAGGACTAAAATTATATATTTTCAAAACAGAGGTGACTCTTTATGCATCTCTTTATAAATATTCCAATCCGACGTGATACACAGATTTTAACTTGATTTTGTCGACCAATACATATTATTAAATTAACATCAGAAAATCCATAGCGTTTCGCGTAAATATGTAGCCAAAAACCATGAAGTAAAATAATTCGTTGGTATTTTAAAATTCAAATTTAAGTTCCAAATTCACAGTACTTTAACAAAGAGTTCAAATCATATATTATGCGGATAACGCATTCCGCAACAACGTAGAAGAAGTCCAACTTTCTTATATTATTTTCCCGAAAACTTAGCTCACTTACTCAGTTCACCCTTTGCAATCGCAACAAATTTTTGAAACGTAACTCCTTAAGCACATGTGACAATATTTGATATTGATATTTTCGCTACCTTGAAGAAAAATGAACATGAAAGATCTCACAATCATAAAATGAAACATCATGTTAACATATCAACAAAGAAGTCATTCTATCTTCAAAACATGCAATTGAAAACCTATCTGAAATATTATATATTCTCAATGTACGGGAATATTTTATAGATATGACATCTCTACATTTATTAGACCTAGGGATTAATGGACTAGGTCAAATGGACAATTATTTAGAACAATAGAATATCAAAATATGTATGGGGGTCCGCGAAATTAAATAAGTTCTTCAAGGGGTCCGCGAAGTAAAAATCGGTGGGAACCGCTGGACTAGACTATAGACTAGACTATAGACTAGACTATAGACTAGACTATAGACTAGACTATAGACTAGACTATAGACTAGACTATAGACTAGACTATAGACTAGACTATAGACTAGACTATAGACTAGACTATAGACTAGACTATAGACTAGACTATAGACTAGACTATAAACTAGACTATAGACTAGACTATAGACTAGACTATAGACTAGACTATAGACTAGACCATAGACTAGACTAGACTATAGATTAGACTATAGACTAGACTATAGATTAGACTATAGACTAGACTATAGATTAGACTATAGACTAGACTATAGACTATACTATAGACGAGACTATAGATTAGACTATAGATTAGACTATAGACTAGACTATAGACTAGACTATAGATTAGACTATAGACTAGTCTATAGACTAGACTATAGATTAGAATATAGATTAGACTATAGATTAGACTATAGGTTAGACTATAGATTAGACTGTACGTTAGACTATAGACTATACTATATACTATAGACTATACTATAGACAAGACTATAGATTAGAATGTAGGTTAGACTATAGATTATACTATAGACTAGACTGTAGATTGGACTATAGACTAGACTATAGATTTGACTATAGATTAGACTAGACTATAAGCTAGACTATGGACTAGACTATAGACTAGATTATATACTAAACTATAGACTATAACTGCAGAGTATATAATAGAATATACTATAGACTAGACTATTTTCCAGTCTGAAGTATAGCCAATAATCTAGTCTATAGTCTAGTTCATAGTTTTAACCACTCTCTGAGTCACTTCTGTTGTATATAATTTAAGTTGTACCATGAATAATTTAGGCCACCTTAAAGTCGAACTGATTCATTTGAATTATCATTTATATACATGTGTATGTGTGTATTTGTTTTTTCGTTTTATGTTCAACTAATAATGAAATAAAATATCAATTGATTTTATTTCTTACCGCCTGATATTAGTTTTATTGTTTCTAAAAAAATGTTCATGGAATTTTTGTTTTCACTGCTTTGGCGCTCAATAAATCGTTGAAAGTGTATGATTAAAATAAAAAAATCTATAAAATATAATTGTCAAACCAACCCACATTTTAATCTTTATAAAATGAAATCGCGATAAATTGTAATTTGTATGAAACAACCCTACCCGCGAAAGGGTCATATAGTACGAAGTGGTGAATACTTTAAAAGTTGCACATACACAGAACTGAATATGCAGAATTCTAAACCTATCTAACTACGTAAATAAAAATTTGCCTAAAGTTTCAACAAAAAAATAATCGGGAAATTTATAATTACAATGAAATAATTAATATGTAAATGGGTTTCTTTCTAAAACCTAAATTTTAAAATCCTTTGTTATTATTACTAAGCTCTTCCAAATTGAGAAAATTTCAAATTAATTGAAGATTATATTTAGAAAACACCCCCATATAGAGACCCCATCAGTCGTCTTTTCCAATCGTTTTTATTGTCTTATTTTTTATCGTATGCATTAATATCTTCATCATCTGCATATCGATGCTACTGAGTCATAAACGTTCTGTTTTTTTAATTTAGAAAAAAACAATAACGTTGAGTTCATCATCATGCTCTCGGTAACTTAGTGTAACTATTTAAAATAAAATTAAAAACAACTTAAAGTTACTTACTCACAGCAGAGATTTAGCAAAATGTGAATTTAATTAAAACGTATAAAGGAGAATGGAGAGAAAAAGATATATAATATAAATCAAAGAAAAAATCAAAACAAAATAAAAAGATTTATAAACGGAATTAAAATTTTTATTTATTTATATGGGTATTTCCATAATTACTTAATTTTGAAAATTATAGCTAAATTTAAAAAAAATTGGAATCAACAAAAAATTTGTTTATAATTTTCAATATTTCAAATTCTAGCAAAATTTGAAATTTTTATTAAATCGTAGATAAATTTTAAATTTCTATAAAAATTTTAAATTTTTGGCAAATTTTTCAAAAATTTTAAAATTATAGAAAATTTTTTTAAATAATTCGAAATTACAGAAAATTTTTGAAAAATGTTCTTCTATAATATTCTTCAATATTTAGTGGCATATAGTTTGTATTATCTGTAATCTGTTTTCCTAGTCTTTATTATAATTTAAAATCTTGACCTATAGTTTAGCCTAAAGTCTGAGCAATATTCGGGACTATAATATAATTTCTAGTTTTAACTAATGTTCAGTTTATAGTCTTGTATACAGTCGGTACAATAATTATAAGTCTATATATGTATGTATATATAGTCCACTGCATTATCTATTCCATTCCATTCCACAATATAGACTGTAGTCTTATCAATAATCTAGACTTAAGAACACTTTATAATCTAGACTATAGTATAGTTTATAATCCAGACTCTAGTCCGGTCTATAATCTTAATTATAGTGAAATTCAGTCCTGTCTTTAATCTTGATTATAGAGAAATCTATTAACTGGCGTATAGTCCAGATAATAGATAAAATATCTGTCTACAATCTGGATTATAACTAAGTTTATAATCTGGAGCCTAGCCTAGTCTAAGGCCAGGACTGTAAGACAGTTTAGTCTATGGTCTCGATTACAGTTCAGCCTAGTCTAAAGTCTGGACTATAGAAAGGACTATAATCTAATTTGTATTTTAGTCCACCATAAAGTCCAGACTATAGTTGGAACTGATCTATAATCGGGGATATAATCTAGTCTACATTCTGGACTATAATTAAGTTTAGAGTCCATTTTATAATGACCTATAGTCTAAAGTCTAAACAATATTCTGAACTATAATATAATTTTTAGTTTTAACTAATGTTTAGTTTATAGTCTGGTATACAGTCAGGACAATAATTATAAGTCTATATATGTATATATAGTCAATTGCATAATCTAGTCTGTAATCGATTCCACAATATAGACTGTAGTCTTATCTATAATCTAGACTTTAGAACAGTCTATAATCTGGACTATAGTATAGTTTATAATCCAGACTCTAGTCAAGTGTATAATCTATATTATAGTGACATCCAGTCCAGCCTTTAATCTTGATTATAGTGAAATCTATTATCTGGAATATAGTCCAACCTTTAATGTGACTTATAGTCTAGACTTTCATCTAAAATATATATCTGTCTACAATCTTGATTATAACTAAGTTTATAATCTGGAGCATAGCCTAGGCTAGGGTCAAGACTGTAATCCGATCTAGTCTAAGTTCTGGATTATAGTTCAACCTAGTCTAAAGTCTGGACTATAGACAGACCTATAATATAGTTTGTATTCTAGTCCACTATAAAGTCCAGTCTATAGTCTCAACTAGTCTATAATCGGGGATATAATCTAGTATACATTCAGGTCTATAATTAAGTTTATAGTACAGTCTATAATGTAGACAATATTCTATAGTCTGTAATGTGGAATATAGTCTGGACTATAGTTAAAGCTAAAATCTGCACTACAGTTAAGGCTATAATTTAGACTATAGTCTATGGTATGACAGTCTGTCATCTGCAATATAACTCCGTCTATAGTCTGGAGTGTAGTTTAGTCTATAATTTGGACTATAGTTCAGTCTTAAATCTGGGGTATAATCATATAGACTAGATCATTAGTATACATTCTGGTTTATAATTTAGACAATTGTCGACAGTATAATGTAGGATATGGCCTAATCTTTAAACTGGACTATAGCGTATAGTCTGAATTATAATTTAGTCAATAGCCTTATATATAATTTTGTCTAATGGCTGTAGAGACTAGTATAGTCTGTATTCTGGACTATAATTTAGTATTTTTACTAGACTGTAGTATATTCTATAGTTTAGTCCAGTCCTGGTTATAATCTGATATATATAACTGGTTATAGTCTAATATATAGACCTGATTATAGTCTATTCTGATATCTGGACTATAGTTTAGTCTAATTCCTGATCTATTCTTAGTCTGAACTTTGGTCTAGTCTTATATAACTATGGACTTTCGTTTAGTCTAAAGTTTGGACTTTATTCCAGTCTAAATTGTGGACTACTGCCTAGTCCATAGTATGTACTGTAGTTCACTCCAAAATCTATACTATATTCTAGTGTATAATATGGATTATTAACTAAACCTCACAAAATTTTCTTCTTATAGAATACTTTTACTAAATTTTTCTCTTAGAAGAAAATTTTTTAAATTTTTTTAAATAAAATTTACTAAATTTTACTAAATTGTGACTTTTAAGAAAACTTTCACTTGATTCTCTTTTCATATGAAAAATTCCCGAAACTTAGTTGTTTCCTTTCTCCTTTTGTAAATTGGAAAAATTCCTCTAAAATAATCAAAATTTTCCACATTTTTCATTTTCATGCAGCTTAATTATTTGCACATGTTTGTTCGTGTTTTTGTTTTGTTTTTGCCAACAAAACACTACCACTTAATCATTTGCATCTTTTTCTAATTCATTGTAATGACTTAAACAGCAATAATTGTGAAAAAAACAATAACAACAACAACAACATATACACATACACACATTTGCTCTAATGACTGAAAAACAAAACATTGAGTTTGAGAGTTCAAATCTTCCAGATACATTATGAACGAACTCGGTAAGATACTAGTTAAACGAAATGATGCCAACTTGAGTGGAGAGTTGTTTTGTTTTTTTGTGCTGCATGTTTCTTATTAATGAGAAATACAGATATTAATACTTTAGATAACCGGTTAACACTTTTATTGTAAATTTTTTGTTTTTATTATTTTACCGGCTGTTTTTTTATGTTTGTGGTTAATTGATCAAACAATCAGCTGTTTGTTGATCGGTTTGTTTTGGCTTGTGTGTGCCGCTGAAGTTTTGTGTTTTGTTGTTGTTATTAATAATAATATTTCTAGAGATTTATTTACACATATTTTGTTGATGTATGGTTGGTATAACTATTAGATGTATTATTTATGTGGTATACACTGAGAAAAATTATAGATAAAGATCATTAATTGAGGGAAAACAAGTTAGTAATTAGATACTTGTTGGAAAATATCTAAAGGTTATTCAAAAACTTCTTAATCTGAGTACAATTCTTTGAGTGTTTGGCTTTATATCTTCTTTTTTTAAGATTAATGCTTTTGTATATGGAAAAACTAAGAAACTACTACTCAATAGTGTATATTTACGTTAGTAGTAAAGAAAAACCAAAAGTGTAAACAAATGTGCAAAAAAAACAAGTAAGAAAGTATAGTCGGGCGTGACCGACCATATGATACCCTAAACCAGTTATGAATATTAAATGTGGTTTATTTTTCATAATAAAGCATTTATCTTCAATATTCCCTTGTTCCGATACATTTAAGCAATTTATGGATGAAAAACTAATTTTCTGAAAGAGGCTTTATTTGAGGGCTAGGGGCAAATATGGACCAAGCCCGATAAAATTTTGTGAATATATTTATATTTACATAATATTTTATTGTACTGAATTTCATCGCGATATTTGTGTTTATAAGTTAATTTGGGACATTCAAGTAATTTTTTGAAGGGGACTTTGTATGGCAGCTAGGGTCAGATGGGGCCCAATCTTTATGAAATTTGGCAGGGTCATCAAGACTTCTATAAAACTTAGTTGTGCCGTATTTTATTTATATATCTGTATATTTAACATAATTATGAGCTCAGAAGCCCTTTTCGGGGGGACCTGTTCTATGGGGGCTAGGTGAAATAATAGACCGATTTTAACCATTTTCAATAGGCTTCGTCCTTGGGTCAAATAAAACGTCCGTGCCAAATTTCATCCAATTATCTTGAAAATTGCGACCTGTACCTTGCGCACAAGGTTTACATGGACAGCCAGCCAGACGGACGGACATAGCTTAATCTACTCAGAAAACGATTCTAAGCCGATTGGTATACTTTAAGGTGGGTCTAGGACGAATATTTTTGTATGTTACAAACATCAGCACAAATCCAATATACCCTCCCCGCTAAAGTGGTGTAGGGTATAAAAAACATTGTAACCAATGCTGATTGTTCGGCACAAACACCTGTATTTGTATGAAATAATTATTTCCAGAAGTGGGGGCCTGGTTAAAGGTTATTAAGCTCGTGTTTCGTACATTGTTAACAATTACCGCAGGCAAAGTGTTTTTTTTTTTTTTTTTTATTTTGATGAATTATTATATCTGTAATTTGAGTTTTTTCTTGTTTAGGCCATGTTAACAACGTGTATTAAAAAAATGCATTGCAAGAAATAGAAATTTTGTTTGGCGCAACTAGCAAAAAGCTAGTTTAACCATTATTATAAATTTAATCATTCTATGTGCGTAGAAAAAAATATTGGCAAAAAGTGGTTTAATGAATGAAAAGAAATGTATGTTTGTATCATTATAGAGAGGAGTATATAGCTATTTTCATAGTCGAATATACATACTTTCTTGGTAGCTATGTATAAACTTATTGCAATACTTTTTAAACTAAAAATTTAGCTTTAAAAGAATTTTTATAGTTTTTTTTTTTTTTTCATTTACCACTTTCTCAAAATACTTCAAATAGTGTTAAAATTTGTTAAAACCATAAAATTTTCAAAAAAAAAAAAACAATTAAATAAAAACTATAAAAAATTCCTTATTACTTTTTAAACTTTGGTTAAAAAACTGCAAAACCAACATATTTTACAAGTCAATAGTCTTTGGTGTTAAAATCAAAAATTTTTAAATAAATTTTTTTGTATTATTATGAATTCATCTTGTGTATGAATCAATCTTTTGTTTGGTTTTTATTTTCTTAATTTTTTTTTTTTTTTTGCATTTATGAGTTTTACAACTTAAAGGTGTGGTGATATCATTTCACTATGCAGTGTTGAAAAAAAATTTTTTTAAAGCAGCAGCTAATAATAATGACCCTTATAGTAAGAAAAACAATTTTGTTGCATTTATATGTTCTATTGTCTTTTTGATGTACAGATCTAGAGATTGTATGTTAAAAGTGTTTTGTAATGGGCGTGACTCAATGTGATGTGTTAATTGAAAAACAAAAACAAATAATAATAAATTTCCTGAGCATGGCATTAAATAGCATTGAGATGCTTTAGTTTTTATGTATGCGTATATTGGGGGATTCGTAATATCGTAGTATCTGACACACATACGTATAATGACTTACTTAAGAACAAATTTTTCAATGACTACTACATACCGTATGCCTTACTTATAAGGCATCTAGTAATAACTTACAGATAACTTTAGAAGTAAGTACTTAAATTTGAGTTGATGCATATTGTTAGTTAGTTAGTTAGTTAGTTAGTTAGTTAGTTAGTTAGTTAGTTAGTTAGTTAGTTAGTTAGTTAGTTAGTTAGTTAGTTAGTTAGTTAGTTAGTTAGTTAGTTAGTTAGTTAGTTAGTTAGTTAGTTAGTTCGTTAGTTAGTTAGTTAGTTGTTAGTTGTTAGTTCTTAGTTCGGTAGTTCGTAGGTTCGTTCGTTCGTTCGTTGTTCGTTCGTTGTTGTTCGTTCGTTAGTGTTAGTTTGTTGTTAGTTCGTTTTTCGTTAGTTCGTTCGTTCGTTAGTTAGTTCGTCGTTTCGTTGTTCGTTCTTAGTTCGTTCGTTCTTCGTTCGTTCTTCGTTCTTCGTTCGTCGTTCGTCGTTCTTTTCGTACGTTCGTTCGTTAGTTCGTTCTTTTCTTTCGTTCGTTCGTTCGTTGTTCGTTCCGTTCTTATTTCGTTCGTTCGTTCGTTCGTCGTTCGTTCGTTCGTTCGTCGTTCGTTCTTCGTTCGTTCTTTGTTCGTTCGTTCGTTGTTGTTTGTTTGCGTTCGTTCGTCGTTCGTTCGTTCGTTCCGTTCGTTCGTTCGTTCGTTTCGTTCGTTCGTTCGTTCGTTCGTTCGTTTTCGTTCTTCGTTCGTTCGTTCGTGTTCGTTCGTTCGTTCGTTCGTTTCGTTCGTTTTTCGTTCGTTCGTTCGTTTCGTTCGTTCGTTCTTCGTTCGTTCGTTCGTTCGTTTCGTTCGTTCGTTCGTTTCGTTCGTTCGTTTTTCGTTCGTTCGTTCGTTCGTTCGTTTTTCGTTTTTTCGTTGTTCGTTCGTTCGTTCGTTCGTTTTCGTTCGTTCGTTCTTCGTTCGTTCGTTCGTTTTCGTTCGTTCGTTCGTTCGTTCGTTCGTTTGTTCGTTCGTTTCGTTTCGTTCGTTCGTTCGTTCGTTCGTTTTTCGTTCGTTTCGTTCGTTCGTTTTCGTTCGTTCGTTCGTTCGTTCGTTTTCGTTCGTTCGTTCGTTCGTTCGTTCTTCGTTCGTTCGTTTCGTTCGTTCGTTTCGTTCGTTCGTTCGTTCGTTCGTTCGTTCGTTCGTTCGTTCGTTCGTTCGTTCGTTCGTTCGTTCGTTCGTTCTCGTTTCGTTCGTTCGTTCGTTCGTTCGTTCGTTCTTTTTCGTTCGTTCGTTCGTTCGTTCGTTCGTTCGTTCGTTCGTTCGTTCGTTCGTTTCGTTCGTTCGTTCGTTTCGTTCGTTCGTTTCGTTCGTTCGTTCGTTCGTTCGTTCGTTTTCGTTCGTTCGTTCGTTCGTTCGTTCGTTCGTTGTTCGTTCGTTCGTTCGTTCGTTCGTTTTCGTTCGTTCGTTCTTCGTTCGTTCGTCCCTCTGTCTGTCCGTCTGTTTTCTTCTTTTCTGCTTTCTTCCTTTCTTTCCCCTTCTTTCCTTTTCCTTTCCCCCCCCTTCTTTCCTCTCTTTCCCCCCCCGTGCCGCCCCCCTTCTCCTTGTTCAAAACCACATAAATGTTTGTTTTTGTAGTTACAATATTATTAAGTCCCTGTTTTTAACCGATACATTTTTACTTTAGTCATAAAATTATAAAGAAACATTTGAAACTTAAACCGCGACAACGTGCCACAAAAATTATTTTTAAAAAACCATTATCCATCCACTTTGTAAAGAAATACATACAACAGAAAAACGTAAAAACCAAATAAATAAATAATAAAAATAAATATCAACCACATTTACTTTTACAACAGAAAGAAAAAGTACTTAATGGTATTAAATAAAACATATATTTTTTCTACAATTTGTTAAAAAAAATAAATAAATATGTATATGTATGTATTCATAAATGTACAACAAACGTACATACTTAAATATTTACGCACTTAAGTGGTTTTAACAAGTGTAGAGAAAGAGTTGAGAGGTTTTAAAGAAAATTAATTTTTGGTACTTTTTTCCACCAAAAAGTACCACATAATCTATGAGGCCCTTATCAAAATGGTTTAGTAAAACCAATATTAGAAATCTTAAAAAAATTTATATTTGGTACTTTTATAATTTTAAACATTAATTGTAGCCAAAAAAGTACATTTATTTTATACATATTTATACCCAATTATATCCAAACTTTTAAAATCCCCTAATCTCTCTCTAAAAAAAACTATTACCGCCTTTTTTCCATTAAATAATTTGAGACCAACAAAACGAGCAATCAAAACAAAAACAACAACTTCAGCTACACTTTAACTAAAAACATAATTTATAAATAAATAAAACAATAACAACAAATTGTATTTATGCTTAAATCTCATCCAAAGGCATATTACTGTGTGTAAGCGGTAGTGTTGACAGATTTTTATTTATTTCAATTTTGCCGTTTAGTTTTTTTCAACTTAAATTTAAAACAAATTGAAGAGAATTGTATACGAAAAATGAGGCGCTTGTATTTAATTATGACGTTTTATGTTTTGTTAGTTTTTTAATGGGGATTTTGCATAATGCCGGCGTGTGACATAAGTGGCCCGCATAATAAAAATAATTTGTAATTAATTTATGGCTTTTTAAGTGGAAAAGTACTAAACTGAATACTTTAGTTCTATATAATATACCATGTAATCATTAGCTTTTAAAGGGTACCAAATACTAGACTATCGATTACACTATAGATTGCACTATAGACTAGACTATAGACTTGAATATATACTAGAATATAGACTAAACTATAACCAGATTATAGACTATACTATAGACTAGACTATAGACTAGACTATAGACTAGACTATAGACTAGACTATAGACTAGACTATAGACTAGACTATAGACTAGACTATAGACTAGACTATAGACTAGACTATAGACTAGACTATAGATTAGACTATAGACTAGACTATAGACTAGACTATAGACTAGACTATAGACTAGACTATAGACTAGACTATAGACTAGACTATAGACTAGACTATAGACTAGACTATAGACTAGACTATAGACTAGACTATAGACTAGACTATAGACTAGACTATAGACTAGACTATAGACTAGACTATAGACTAGACTATAGACTAGACTATAGACTAGACTATAGACTAGACTATAGACTAGACTATAGACTAGACTATAGACTAGACTATAGACTAGACTATAGACTAGACTATAGACTAGACTATAGACTAGACTATAGACTAGACTATAGACTAGACTATAGACTAGACTATAGACTAGACTATAGACTAGACTATAGACTAGACTATAGACTAGACTATAGACTAGACTATAGACTAGACTATAGACTAGACTATAGACTAGACTATAGACTAGACTATAGACTAGACTATAGACTAGACTATAGACTAGACTATAGACTAGACTATAGACTAGACTATAGACTAGACTATAGACTAGACTATAGACTAGACTATAGACTAGACTATAGACTAGACTATAGACTAGACTATAGACTAGAATAGACTAGACTACTAACTTGACTAGACTATAGACTAGACTATAGACTAGACTATAGACTAGACTATAGACTAGACTATAGACTAGACATAGACTAGACTATAGACTAGACTATAGACTAGACTATAGACTAGACTATAGACTAGACTATAGACTAGACTATAGACTAGACTATAGACTAGACTATAGACTAGACTATAGACTAGACTATAGACTAGACTATAGACTAGACTATAGACTAGACTATAGACTAGACTATAGACTAGACTATAGACTAGACTATAGACGACTATAGACTAGACTATAGACTAGACTATAGACTAGACTATAGACTAGACTATAGACTAGACTATAGACTAGACTATAGACTAGACTATAGACTAGACTATAGACTAGACTATAGACTAGACTATAGACTAGACTATAGACTAGACTATAGACTAGACTATAGACTAGACTATAGACTAGACTATAGACTAGACTATAGACTAGACTATAGACTAGACTATAGACTAGACTATAGACTAGACTATAGACTAGACTATAGACTAGACTATAGACTAGACTATAGACTAGACTATAGACTAGACTATAGACTAGACTATAGACTAGACTATAGACTAGACTATAGACTAGACTATAGACTAGACTAGACTAGACTAGACTATAGACTAGACTATAGACTAGACTATAGACTAGACTATAGACTAGACTATAGACTAGACTATAGACTAGACTATAGACTAGACTATAGACTAGACTATAGACTAGACTATAGACTAGACTATAGACTAGACTATAGACTAGACTATAGACTAGACTATAGACTAGACTATAGACTAGACTATAGACTAGACTATAGACTAGACTATAGACTAGACTATAGACTAGACTATAGACTAGACTATAGACTAGACTATAGACTAGACTATAGACTAGACTATAGACTAGACTATAGACTAGACTATAGACTAGACTATAGACTAGACTATAGACTAGACTATAGACTAGACTATAGACTAGACTATAGACTAGACTATAGACTAGACTATAGACTAGACTATAGACTAGAATATAGACTAGACTATAGACTAGACTATAGACTAGACTATAGACTAGACTAGACTAGACTATAGACTAGACTATAGACTAGACTATAGACTAGACTATAGACTAGACTATAGACTAGACTATAGACTACTAGACTAGACTAGACTAGACTATAGACTAGACTATAGACTAGACTATGAAAGACTAGGCCATAGAAAAGTCTTAATTTTTAGTAAAAATCGCTAATATTGCGCTTATATATTCAATAATAAATATTTGTGTTTTATTTGTGTTATTATAAGTTATTTTTTTTATAAATAAAAACTTTTTAAAGCTCCCAGCAATTGTACAGAATTAGCATTCGAAGCATTTAAATAACTCAAACGATATTCCATAATACAAAAGTTAATGGTCATACTACAAACTGCATTCAAACAGACTAATTTAATCCTACTTTAAGTAAATACTTTAAATAACAACTTAATAACAATAAGTGATTAAATTAATAAACAATTAAATTAAGTTGATTATTTCACTCTCACTTAATTGCAAATTAAAAAATGGAAAAAAAAATAAAATACTGGAAAATACAGTGAGACAAAATAACGTATTACTCAAAAATTTTAATTTTCTCAACAAAATGCATCATTATAAAAATTAAATTCATAATGAAGCAACTAAACACGTAGTTAAATAATATAAAAACTTCAGTCGGTTAGGCAGTCAGTCTGTCATTTAGTCTATAGTAGAATAAGTCACAAGACCTTAAACTCTTGGGGGAAAATCACACATCAGTTTATCTAGACAGACGTACAATTTTAATAATGAAGGAGAAGAAAAAATTATTAAGTTGTTGTGAGTAATTGGAGAGTTGGAAAAGACTACAACAAAAGTAAAATAATAAACAAATGTGTTTTTTTTTTAATAACAATGAAAATATTACTTAGAAAAAAACTTTATAAAAATTATGCGTGTTTTTACACTCATAAATATGTGTAAGACAATTATAGACCTAAACAGTTATTTTTCGAAGTAAATCCGTATGGGGACTAGAGCTCTCTATGTTTCAACTGGAACCATTTTTTACAATCTGATTTTACCTATTAGATAGATTGTCACCTATAGTTTGTTTAAAAGATTTTCATGGATTGATATTCTTCATTAATCCGCTCTCTATGGGGTGTAGGGTATCATTCTTACGCTTTTTAACCCAAAATTTGTTTCTGGGTGCGTCAGAAAAAAAAGGTGCGTTAAAAACACTACACACTAGTAAATACGAATACATACTCATGTTAAAGCATTTTTTGGCTGATCGTCATAATTATTGGAATTACATTTTAACTAAAATAAAGTAAACGATAAATAAACAAACGAAATAAAATTTAAAAAAAAAAAGACCGTAAAAACATACAATGCTGACTTATTATAATAAAATGTGTTTATAGGAACAATGCAATAATAATAACAACCACATCTATCCACTACCACACTACGATCAATAATCAAGAAGAACGTACAAATTATTGAGAAAAATGTGACACGCATATTTAATGAAATACGAGTAAATTCAGCAGAGCTACACATACGGGAGAATACATACATATACACAAAATGTACATGCTATCTACTAAATATAACTGTGATCGGCTGTTCTAGGTAATAGAGGCCCAGAAAAGACTCATGCAAATATGTAGCTAAAAACAGGCAAATGTCAAATAAACACTGTATTCTAAATAGATTGGAGCGTAGACTTGTTGATAGATCCAGTAGAAAAGTCCTGTCTCACTAGAATATTCGATAGACTACGTAATAAAAGCATACTGATATAATAGACAATAGACTAGAACAGAGACTGGTCGATCCATAGACTAGACTATGGCCTACTCTACAAACTAGACTAGATATCAGTTCATATACTGGACAAGGAACTGATAACTAGACTAGACTAGAAATAGGTCTATAAACTAAACAAGAAACTGGTTAATAGACTAGACTAGAGACTGATGTATAGATTAGACTAGATATTGAACTAGACTCTAGACTAGGAACTGGTCTATAGACTGGACTACAGATTGATTAATAGACTAGGGTCTATGCAATAGACTATATATTGGTCTATAGAATAAAATATAGACTGCACTGCAGAATAGAATATAGACTGGTCTATAGAATGTATTATGAATTGGATAATATTACACTAGTATATAGACTAGACTATAAACTTGTCTACAGACTAAACTGAAGACGGGTCTATATACTATACGATAGGCATGTCTATAGGCTAGACTAAGGGCAGGTCTGCACACTATACTATGCTATAGACAGGTCAACACACTAGACTTTAGACTGATCTATACATTACATTGTAGATAGGTCCATAGACTATGGACAGGTATAAAGACTAGATAAAAGACAGGTCTATAGACAAGTCTATAGACTAGATTTAAGACTATAGGCATGTCTATAAACTACACTATAGACAGGCCTATAGACAAGAATATAGACAGGTTATAGACTAGACTATAGGCACGCCTATAAACTAGACTATAGACAGGTCTATAGACATCTCTGTATAGATAGGTCTATAGACTACACTATAAAGAAGTCTATAGACTAAAATATGTAAAGTTCTGTACACTGGTCTATATACAAGTCTATAGACTACATTATGGAGAGGTCTATAGACTAGATTATAGACAGATCTAAAGACTAGACCATATACTGGTCTGTAGACTAGACTGTAGACAGTTCAATAGACTAGATAATAGACAGGTCTATAGACTATATAATAGACAGGTCTATAGACTAGACTAAGGCTAAGATAGGTCTATTGACTAGGCTAGATAGATAGATCTATAGACTAGACTTTAAACAGGTCTATAGAGTAGTCTATGGACAGTTCTATAGATATATCGATAGACCTGATTAGTAACTTGTTGACAGACTATATTATAAATTGGTCGATAGACTAGCTGATAGACCACAGAGTCTATACTGGTCTATAGACTAGACTATAGAGAGTTCTATAGACTAGATTATAGAAAGGTCTATAGAGTAGACTATAGATAGGTCTATAGACTAGACTATAGACAGGTCTATAGACTAGACTATAGACAGGTCTATAGACTAGACTATATACAGGTCTATAGACTAGTCTATATACAGATCTATACTAGATTACAGACAGATCTATAGACTAGATTATAGACATGTCTAAAGACTAGGCCATAGACTGGTCTATAGACTAGATTATAGACCTGTCGATAGATCTGACTAGTAACTTATTGATAGACTATACTATAAATTGGTCGATAGACTCGTCTATAGACTAGCTGATAGACCACAGGCTTTGACTAGTCGATAGATTATCGAATGAGTTCCTCTATAGATTGGTCGAAAAACAATGCTATAGTTTGATAAATATAGTAGTAGATTACTCTTTGTGCCGGCCGCTGATCTGTACACTCGAAAATTAAAAATAATTTAAAAACGGAAAAAATCATATATTTTAATCTGAGAAGGGAGAACTCTAGCAATTCGGTCAAGCCTGGGCTGTATTAAAAGTTCAAAGTTGTACATACAAAAGTTCAAAAATAAAGCTGAAATATGATTTTCTTTTGTACTTAATTGACAAAATTGAGACAACAACATTTTTCAACAAGTATCAGTAACAAGACACCAACCAAAAACAACATCAACCAAAATAACAAATGCTCAATCAGAATTTTAATTATACTTTTCAATTATCATAATAAACACATACATACAAATAAACATACAAATTTTCTTTGAAATTTATTTAAAACGATTGTTTTTTTGTTTGTGTGTGCCAGAGACACTTGAACAATATCCCCAATAGCGGAATCAAGCGCCCTGGCCATACAAATTATATATTGAAATTAAAAATCATTATGGCTTCTTCCTCTCTTAATTAGGGGCGTTCTTCCTGTGTATATGTGTGTACTGGTTGTTTGGCTTGAATATTGAATATTTGTATAAAAAGTAATTTTTATTTATTTGAATTTTGAAAAGAAATTTATATTGATTTTTTATCTTAATTTCTTTTTTACTTTTTGTAAGCTATTTCAAAAAAGGGCATATGTTTTTGCCAGTTTACACAAAGAATAGCAGAATTAAAAAAAAAATTCTGAAGAGAATTTTAATTTTGTTTTTTCGTAAAGATAAAAATTATATTGAATTGTATGTAATTTATTGTATTGTGGCTAAAAATAATTATAAATATTGAACATTTAGGCGCCATTTAAATGAACAATGGAAGTACGGACACATTTTAATTGTATGTATTAAATTGGAAGAGTTGTTGAAAATTTAAGTGATTAAAGGTATTGAAGCAGGTTGTTCAATTAGGTCGGGCATATAAGGGAATTGACATTATTTTCAAACTTTTTTTAAAAAAATTTACTATTTATGACAAATATGTATATGATGAAAAAAACAATTCCACCTTCTTAGTTTTAGTTAAAAAATCTATCGGATCGGACTCAATATCGTTTTAATGATGTCCGTCCGTCTGTCTAAATTTTATATTAATCTTACCAAATACTGCTGTTCAAGTATTAAGTAATATATTAAAAAAAAAGAATTTTGAAATAATTTTGAAATTATTTCATGCTTTCAATAATAAAGGTTACAATTTAGAAAATTGTTAACACAAATATTAACGCTATTAATTTGAACATTAACTAAAACTATTACACCAAAAAAAGCTAAATAAAAACAAATAAATAACTTGTGACCTATTTCTGAAAAAAAAAAAACTAAACTAAAAAACACTTAAACAATTAATGCAAATTTAAACATGTAAAATTTAAAATTGTTTTAAAAAAAAAAGGAACTACCGTTACAAATACATAAACAAATTAAAAATTCAAAAACTCAAAAAAAAAACTAAAATAACAAGTGATGTCTGTCAAAGTCACTCACTACTAGGAATATTAAACATAAATTGTTTAAACAAAAAAAACTAAATTTGTTTACTTTTTTTTTGAAAACAATTTAAAATAACATCACCAGAATTATATATAGAAACTATATCCACAAAATAATTTAAAAAAGCATAAAGATCTATTTGTCACTTAGATAATAATGATAATGAAGATCATTATTATCATCATTATAATCTAACTCAATGTGTATTAAATGTTTAGAATTTTAAATGATTTCTTCTTCATTTAAAAAAATTTGACACAGTTCTGTTGTGTTTGTGTATTTCTATCCATTTTAATGAATTTCTTCATAGGTATTGAACCAAAACAACAACTACATTTTGTAGAACTTGTGCTCTCTACTGACAACCTTTAGTTAAACGTCACATTTGTTCAACAAGTACTTTATTTTTCAGTATGTCATTCGTCAACGGGAAAAATAGAAAGAAATAAAAACAAAAAAAAAAAAAAAAAAACTACAAAATAACTCAATACATTTTTATTTAATTTTTTTTATTTATTTTCTTTTATTTTGAAAATAAAAAACAACTAAATATAATTAAATATGTTCAACACCATTTCGGAGAATAACCAAAATTATAAATTTGCACAACTTTGGCAAATTTTGGAATCAGAAATCATCAGTTTTATGCCTGAAAACAATGTCTTCGATTCTCCTTAATTAGTAGTTCAGTTCTACTTCAAGTTCAGTTCTACTTCAAGTTCAGTTCTACTTCAAGTTCAGTTCTAGTTCAGTTCTAGTTCAGTTCTAGTTCAGTTCTAGTTCAGTTCTAGTTCAGTTCTAGTTCAGTTCTAGTTCAGTTCTAGTTCAGTTCTAGTTCAGTTCTAGTTCAGTTCTAGTTCAGTTCTAGTTCAGTTCTAGTTCAGTTCTAGTTCAGTTTTAGTTCAGTTCTAGTTCAGTTCTAGTTCAGTTCTAGTTCTGTTCTAGTTCTGTTCTAGTTCTGTTCTAGTTCTGTTCTAGTTCTGTTCTAGTTCTGTTCTAGTTCTGTTCTAGTTCTGTTCTGGTTCTGTTCTAGTTCTATTCTAGTTCAGTTCTAGTTCTGTTCTAGTTCTGTTCTAGTTCTGTTCTAGTTCTGTTCTAGTTCTGTTCTAGTTCTGTTCTAGTTCTGTTCTAGTTCTGTTCTAGTTCTAGTTCTGTTCTAGTTCTGTTCTAGTTCTGTTCTAGTTCTGTTCTAGTTCTGTTCTAGTTCTAGTTCTGTTCTAGTTCTGTTCTAGTTCTGTTCTAGTTCTGTTCTAGTTCTGTTCTAGTTCTGTTCTAGTTCTGTTCTAGTTCTGTTCTAGTTCTGTTCTAGTTCTGTTCTAGTTCTGTTCTAGTTCTGTTCTAGTTCTGTTCTAGTTCTGTTCTAGTTCTGTTCTAGTTCTGTTCTAGTTCTGTTCTAGTTCTGTTCTAGTTCTGTTCTAGTTCTGTTCTAGTTCTGTTCTAGTTCTGTTCTAGTTCTGTTCTAGTTCTGTTCTAGTTCTGTTCTAGTTCTGTTCTAGTTCTGTTCTAGTTCTGTTCTAGTTCTGTTCTAGTTCTGTTCTAGTTCTGTTCTAGTTCTGTTCTAGTTCTGTTCTAGTTCTGTTCTAGTTCTGTTCTAGTTCTGTTCTAGTTCTGTTCTAGTTCTGTTCTAGTTCTGTTCTAGTTCTGTTCTAGTTCTGTTCTAGTTCTGTTCTAGTTCTGTTCTAGTTCTGTTCTAGTTCTAGTTCTGTTCTAGTTCTGTTCTAGTTCTGTTCTAGTTCTGTTCTAGTTCTGTTCTAGTTCTGTTCTAGTTCTGTTCTAGTTCTGTTCTAGTTCTGTTCTAGTTCTGTTCTAGTTCTGTTCTAGTTCTGTTCTAGTTCTGTTCTAGTTCTGTTCTAGTTCTGTTCTAGTTCTGTTCTAGTTCTGTTCTAGTTCTGTTCTAGTTCTGTTCTAGTTCTGTTCTAGTTCTGTTCTAGTTCTGTTCTAGTTCTGTTCTAGTTCTGTTCTAGTTCTGTTCTAGTTCTGTTCTAGTTCTGTTCTAGTTCTGTTCTAGTTCTGTTCTAGTTCTGTTCTAGTTCTGTTCTAGTTCTGTTCTAGTTCTGTTTTAGTTCTGTTCTAGTTCTGTTCTAGTTCTGTTCTAGTTCTGTTCTAGTTCTGTTCTAGTTCTATTCTAGTTCTGTTCTAGTTCTGTTCTAGTTCAGTTCTAGTTCTGTTCTGTTTCTGTTCTAGTTCAGTTCTAGTTCTGTTCTAGTTCTGTTCTAGTTCCAGTGCTGTTCTAGTTATGTTCTAGTTCAGTTATAGATCAGTTCTAGGTCAGTTCTAAAGTAACAAACATTCAAAAGTACGTAGTTTCTGGTATGCGGGTCTGAAATGTTAATCTTAGTTAATCCCTTACCCATGGGAAACGGTGTATAAGAATACATTGGAAAAACATTTAAATACGACAAAATACTAAAAAACGTGTAAAGCTTATTCTCACATTTGGTTGTCATGGCCCGCTCCGCTGTGCTCTGGCTCTCAGTTTAATGTATGGTTTGGGTTTTTTTTTTCATTATTTTCTGTCGTTCACTTGTATTGTTTTTTTTTTATATATTGTAGTTGTTGTTGAGTATTTATTTATTTATTATTATTTTTGTGTGAAGTACTGACTGTTCGACTGAATTTCGAAGGCGGAGGGTATTAGATACAAAAATATATTTTGTATCTGTTAGTTATTACCTGAAATTGAAATCGTCACTTGTTGTCTGTGTTGTCGATCGTTTGTTGTGTTCTTCGTTCGACGTTTTTTTTTTTTTTTTTTTTGAAATTTCTGTTTCATTTAGTCTCTCTCTTTATGAACGATTGCAGTGTCAATGTTTGTTTTAATTGTTTTTTACATTTCAACTTTTATAATTTGTTTAAATTTTATTTAGTTTATTTTTCCATTGTACTTTAAAGTCACGGTTTAAAGCTTAAAATTCGAAAAATAAACGTTAACGGACCAAACACGGGAAATATATTGCAAACAACGTTTACAAAAAATTGAGCCTATTTGTACTTTAGTTTCAAATTAACGGAGAAAAAAGTGCTTAGAAAGTTATTTAAAGAGGTGGTTTAAAAAATTAATTTAAGGTTAAACAAATTAATTATGAAATAAATGTTTTAATTAAATGAAATTAAATGAAAATAGTGAAAATTTGTAAAATTTCAAAATAAAAATATATTTGTTAAAAGTGTTATTGTTTTTCAGTTTATAAAAAAGCCGCCAATTATTATCTCTATTTCATTTTTATATAACTTAAAAAGAAAAAAATTTACTAAACTCCAAGGTTTTGTAAATACAAAATTTTGCGGTTGTCAGCAGTTTTATGTTTAATTCGCCTAATTTACGCTAAACGAAAATAAATATTTTTGCAATAAACAATAAAACCTTTTTTTGCCTTTAATACCTGTGAAAAAAAAATAAATTAATTAAATATACACTCAGAAAAATACAACTTTAAAAAGAAGAAAAGAAAAATATATTGTCATATTAATAGTGGGAGTGTGTGTTTGGAATTTAAACAAGAAAAATAATAAAAAAACGTAAAAATACTAATAAGAAAAAATTTTATATAAGAAAATATTCTATATAAGAAAATAAATAAAAAAAATATTTAAAATTCATATCAAATACATGTGTAAATAAGAACTTTAAAGGAGTGCACTCCATTAACTAAAAAAAAAAAACAAATTTTTCAACAGTTCTTACATAAAAAAGTGATAAAATTTTTACTGCCAAAACTTAAACTGAATGAAAGATTATGTCATATTATCGTGTAGATCTCGTAAAAGTTAATTGCTTTATCCATGCATTTAAATCTATTAGTTTAAAGTGTTTAAAACAAAACAAAAAAAAAGTTGGCGTGAGAATATTTTATATTGTTTCATGTCAGTGTCAAGAAATCAATTTCAAGGGATTATGAAAGATTTTGAAAATATGTTAAAAGAATTTTTTACAAATACCATAAAAAAACAAGTGTTTTTAAACTGAAGAAAATCTTGTTAGCAACATGTTGCTGAGAAAAATTTTATTTAATTTGTGATTTGTGCGTTTTAAAGAAAATTAACGAAAAAACTAAAGCAAAATAATCTATTATTTAAATTTTTTGTATGGAAAAGGTGTTACTTTTATTTCAAAATCAAATACACTAAATATTTGTATGCAACATGTTGCTTCAACTCATTAACATATGGAAATTTTGTTACATGATATTAACTATTATTTGAGTGAATTCCTTTTATTTTAAAGAAACAATATTTTAACAAAAATACTGAAAAGTTCTTAAATTAAGAAACAATTATCAAGACGAAACAAATTTAAAGAACATCAATATCAATGTTTCTTAGCAACATGTTGCCATGAAATAAAGGTTGAAATTCTTCTAGGAAAGAGACAAAATTTTTAAAACATTTAATTTCAACTAAAGAACTTTATTTTGAAATATGACCAAAAATTTCTAATTGTAAGCAACATGTTGCTAAAACAAACATCTCAGCGTTTTGTTTACAGAGTTTTTGTTTACACTAGAAGGAATTTTTGTTAAATTTTTTAAAATATTGTCTCTTTAATATTTCAGCAACATGTTGCATTAAACTGATAACTAAAATGGTTTCCGAAATATAACTCTTTTTACATGAAGGATTTAAAAAAAAAATCTTTAAAAAATGTTCCGACAAAGAATTCTTTAAAAAGTTATATTAAGGTTAAAATTGTTCCATGCAACATGTTGCTATAAAATAAAAAGTGTAAATTCTTATAGAAACAACAAAATTCTTTAATAAATGTTATTATTTTAGTCTAAAGTAGAAAAAATCCATGAAAAAGTTTATTATTTTACTTTATTTTATTATTTTTTGCAACATGTTGACAAGAAGCTTTTTTCATTAAATTAATAAAAATTTTATTTAAAAAATTTTAACTTAAATCTGTTTAAACTCTATAATAAATTGTAGAAAATACTCAGTTGTTTTCTTAAGTTTTTGAATAAAAACTAGATAAGCAACATGTTGCTAAGATATTCTTTTTAACAAACTAATACGAGTTTTATTTAAAACATTCTGATTTAATGAATGAATTAAAGAAATTTACAGATATTTCCTTTGATTTAAAATGCGACCTGTACAGTACGCGCAAGGTTTACATGGACACAAAGACGGACGGAGGGACAGACGGACATAGCTATATTACTTTAGGTGGGTGTAGGACCAATATTTTTGGTCCTATTTTGTAGGACATCACAAAACATACATCGAAACATACATATTTTTTCAAATAAGCAGTGTTGTTGTTGCTTTTTTATTAAAGAATGCAAAAAATTATCTTTTTTTGATAAAATGTTCAGAGGTTGTCTGGGATTTTTCTTATATCTCCGTTATTTATGGACGGATTTTGCTGATTTTAAATAGGAAACTTCTCGAAAGCATGTCTGTATTGAAGTATTGAAGATTTGGATCCCGAAGATGTCTGGGGTCTTCAGAAAACTGATTTCACCAGACAGACGGACAGACAGACAGACAGACAGGCAGACAGACAGACGGATATGACTTAATCGACTCCACTATCTCTAGGGATCCAGAATATATATATATATATACTTTATAGGGTCGGAAAATTATATTGTGAAAATTACAAACGGAAGGGTATATATCCCTTCTCACGAAGGTGAAGGGTATAAAAATAGCGAGTTTTACTTCAAAATACATGTATACGATTTAAAAAAACATATTTAAACCTTATTAATTTAAAAAATATTTCTTTTGTTAAAAAAATACAGAAAAATTTCTTATGTTTAAGCAACATGTTGCTAAGAAATCTCCAAAAATTAACTTTATAGAAACGATTCCTTATTAATGTATAATAACCATTTGAACTCTTTAACTCACAACACTTTACAAATTGACCTCTTTTTATTATTAAAAAAAAGATGTTGATAAATATTTTATTAGCAACATGTTGCTATGATAGAAGCTGAGCAAAATATTAAAAACTTTGGTAGAATAGTCATAACGAAATATTGATCGTAGAACAACAATAATATTTATATTCAGAGTTGTTATTTGACTCAATGACTATCCAGCAACATGTTGCTGAGAAAAATCATAATAACTTTGGTAGAATAGTCATAATATATTGAAATATTGATCGTAGAACAACAAAAATATTTATATTGAGAGTGTTTATTTGACTCAATGACTATCTAGCCACATCCGTTCGTACTTCAAACTGTCTGTCTGTCTGTCTGTCTGTCTGTCTGTCTGTCGGTCTATTGAAAACATATTAGGTTCTAAACCTATTACTCTATACCTATTGCTCTATTCACAATTACTCTATATAGACTAGGTTTGTTGGATATAGAAAATGGGCAATAATTGTCCATGATAACAAAAGTATATAACCTGTGTTTATATGTATGTATATAGGGCCGCCTTCCGATTCACAAAATTACAACACATGCTTCGATGCATATTGACTGTTTATTGTAATATTTTTGAAACTAACATTATGCTTAGCACTTTTAAAGGTCAAATAAGGAAATTATCATGTATTTTACTAAAATTTATTTCATAATTATTTAGTTTTTATTCTGTTTTAGTACTTATTCATTGCAATAAATAATGCATATGTACTTAAATTCAAAGTACAATTTGTTTTTTATAAAATAAACGCAATAAATTGTTTCAATAAATATCGATTTAATTGAAACACAAAAAAGCCTGTTTAAAATATAAATTCAAATTTGAAAGGTGAAACCTTGACTTTTGTACGTAAAGAAAATTATTAAAAAAAAAAAAACTTTTAACTGAATGACAAGGAGTACGAAAATATTCTTAAAACATTTATTTTAAGTGTATTAAATATTTGTTGCTAAATTTTCATTTTAATTATTTAATAACAATTTAATAGTTATTATTTAATTAAAGACATTTTTTTTACTGTCATTCCAAAAACCATATACCACGTATAGTTTCAAATTCCTCTATTCGTGACTGATTTTTATGACACTTTTTTTTTAGAAAAAAATATTTTTGTTTTAATTTTTATTTTCTGTACTCTTCATAGGGTTATAATTAAATTTCAATAAACACACGTCAGTTAAAACTGAAGTTTATTTTAATGTAATTCAATATTTACACTGACACTGCTCACTCTCTCGCTGTCTGCAATTTTGTTATTTATATCCCCATTTTCTTCTCTCTCTTGACAAGTAAAGTGTCATAAAGGTGTTTAGGTTTTTTTTGGTTCTTTGGACTCATTTATTTACCTTGAAGTTTGAAAAAATGCTTAAATTAGCAGTTTTAAAAACATCAATACACTGACAAAAAAATGCATTATTTCAAATAAAATTGTGTCGGCAAAAGTCTCACAAAGTTTGGAATATTTTGAATGGGTATATTAGGGAGGTTTCAAAATATGTTAGTACCTATAATTGGCGAAAAAATACGACTCAAACTTTCCACACAATCCAACCAGATTTGCTTGAAATTCTCTAAACTAAAATGTATTGTAAAACAACCCCCCTAATATTTATATCTATGTGACTGTAAGTACATAGTAGACTCTCTCTTTATTTTTCTCCAAAAACTGACTAATCTCCGCTTAAATTTTCAATTGTTTACTTTGCATATTATAGTGTATTTAACTAAGTGTACGTTTCATTAAAAAAAAAATATCACAATAAATTACTCGATTGTTTTTTGAAACAAAACAAAAACGTACCGAAAACAATTTTAATAGTTTTTCAAACTTTGCGTGATTTTGCAAATTAATGTGATACTTGAAATTAGCAATTTAAAAACAAAATTCTAAAAATTAAATCATGCAAATTATTTAGTATAAACCTACCCTATATTGGAGGTATTAAATTGTTATTGATTTTAAATATATTTTGGGAATTTAATGATGTCTGTATATACATGTGTAGCTGATTGATTGCATAGTTAAAATGCCAAATTTTGATACCCATATTGATGCTATTATATTTAGTTTTGGCATATTCTTAATAAATCGGGGCAAACTTAAAATTAAGCGATTTTATTAAAATATATATCAAATAAAAGCTAATTTAACAGGAAATGAAATTAAGTTGAACAAATTTCAAAATAATAAACTCTCTAAGATATATATAATGACATAAAATGTTAATAAAATTACATTTCTGTTAAAAGTTTTTAAATATTTGCTTTACAAACTATAAAAATACCCTAAGTTTATATCAAGTACTTAAAGTACTTACAAAATGCAAAATTTTGATACCCATATTGACTATATTAACTAAAGATTTCACATATCCTTTATAAATCGGTTCAAACTTAAAATTAAGCGATTTTATTAAAATGTATATGAAATGAAAGCTAGTTCAAAAGAAAAAATAAGTTATGTTGAAAGAATTTTAAAATAATAATTACTTTGATATTTATAGCAATACAAAGTTTTAATAAAATCTCTTTTCATTTAATATTTTTCAAATATTTTCACTAAAATCTAAAAAAATCAGTACAGTTTATATTAATTTCGCAAAGCACTTACAAAATGCCAAATTTTGATACCCATATTGATGATATTATCTAAAGATTTCACATATTCCTTATAAATCGGTTCAAACTTAAAATTAAGTGATTTTATTGAAATGCATATCAAATGAAAGCTAGTTTAAAAGAAAAAGAAGTTATGTTGAAATAATTTTAAAATAATAATTACTCTGTGATTTATAGCGATACAAAGTTTTAATAAAATCTCTTTTTACATATTTTTAAAATATTTCCTCTAAAATCTAAAAAAATCACTACAGTTTATATTAATTTCTTAAAGCACTTACAAAATGCCAAATTTTGATACCCATATTGATGATATTATCTAAAGATTTCACATATTCCTTATAAATCGGTTCAAACATAAATTAAAGGAATTTTATTGAAAAGCATATTAAATGAAAGCTAATTTTAAAGAAAATAAATTTATGTAAAAACATTTTTATGACAATAGTTATTCTACTGGTTATAACGATACAAAATTTTAATAAAATAATGTTTCTGTTAATACTTTTAAAAATATTTTCTTTAAAAACTATCAAAATCAGTACAGTTTATATTGATTTCTTAAAGTACTTATAAAATGCCAAATTTTGAGACCCATATTGATGATTTTATATAAAGATTTCGCATATTCCTTATAAATCGGGGGAAACATAAATTGAAGGGATTTTATTGAAATGTATATCAAATGAAAGCTAGTTTAAAAGAAAAAGAAGTTATGTTGGAATGATTTTAAAATAATAATTACTTTGAGATTTATAGCGATGCAAAGTTTTAATAAAATCTCTTTTCATTTAATATTTTAAAAATATTTCTTCTAAAAACTACCAAAATCAATAAGGTTTATAGACATTTCTTAAAGTACTTAAAAAATGCCAAATTTTAATACCTATATTGATGATATTATCTAAAGATTTCGTATATTCCTAATAAATCGGAGCAAAAATAAATTTAAGCGATTTTAGTGAAATGCATATCAAATGAAAGCTAATTTAAAGGAAAATAAAGTTATATAAAACGATTTTCATAATAATAATTATTCTACTATTTGTAGCAATACAAAGTTTTAACAAAATCCCTTTTCACATAATATTTTTAAAAATATATCTTCTGATAACTATCAAAATCATAATGGTTTATATAAATTTCATGAAGTACATACAAAATGCCAAATTTTAATACCCATATTGATGATATTATCTAAAGATTTCGTATATTCCTAATAAATCGGGGCAAAAATAAATTTAAGCGATTTTAGTGAAATGCATATCAAATGAAAGCTAGTTTAAGGGAGATTAAAATTATGTTAAGGAATTTCGAAAATAATAACTTTTCAAGGCTTTATTACGATAAATAACCAGTTTTTAGAGTTTTATTGTTATAAATCTGCTATTTTTCCATATTTTCCAACTAATTTGTTATAAAATTTAAAATTTATATATTATTAATATATTACTGCCATCTCTGTTGCATTTAACACTTATGTATATGCACTTCATTTACTTTATTTTTCCATGACAATTACCCTTAAAAGCCATACAATTTAATTAAAAAAAATGGCGTAAAAAAACTGTTTAAATAACTTAAATTAAAACGTTAACAATTAAAGACGTAATAAAGTTATTATTTCTTTAAAAAAAAAAACACCTGTTGATTTGCTATAATTGTATTAAATTTTTGAGTGTATTTTAATTAGTTACATACACAAAAAACATATTCATAAATTGATAAAGTGTTTTGTGTTTTAAATGAGAAAAAAATGTGTGTTTTAGAAATGTCTAATTAAAAATAAATTGTTAAATAAAAAACACAACTTTTGTTAAAATAATTAATAATAGAAATTATAGACAAAAAAAAAAAAAAAGAAAACAAATTGTTAAATTTTCAATTAAAGAAGATTTATGTAATTTAAATTAAAAATAAATGTTAAAATGTAAAAAAATTAAACATTAAATGAAATTTTTAATTCAAAGTAGCGGTAACTACTTATTCGCACTCATTTGCTCTGTTGCATTTTTATTAGTATTGTGATACTCAAGCAAGTGTCCTGTAAAAACTTGAGTTTTTTCAAAAGTTTTAATTTTTGTAGATTTTCTACCAAAATAATATTAAATCATTAAACTCAGTTTATGTCAACAGTCTTATCAAAATTGTTTCTTTACAAAATAAAATGTTTCATACACACTTTGTTTGTCTGAAATAAAATTACACACGTTTATGTCATTCAATTCCAAAAAACCAAACATATTTATATTCCCCTACTTTTAAGTGTGTGTCTGTATAAATTTACGCACACCTACATAAAATATTGTTATGCTCTAGTAAATCAAAATAAATAAAATTTTTAAATAATAATGTTTGTTCAAATAAATAATATAGGGAAAAAATGTTTTATTTTCAACGAGTTTTCATATATTTATTTTTTGTCTTCCACTAGCAACTCGCACATGTATAAAATATGCATGAAAATAAAAGTGAAGTACAAATAAACAAAACGAAAAAAAATGTGTCAATTTATATTAAATTTAACGTAAAATTTAAAATTTTATGGAAAGTTAGCTTATTATTTAGATATTTTATTTGTTTACCGTTTTTTTGTTCTGCATTTCATTTTAAATATTTTCTTCTAATAATTTTATAATTACACCTGGTTTATATTTATTTCTGAAAGTACTCACAAAACAGTAAAGTTTGATACCCATATTGCCTATGTTAACTTTAATTTTTACTCATTCTTAATAAATCGGTATAGTTTAGGAAATTAAGGGATTTCTGTGATATATACAGCAAATGAAAGCTATTTTGGAAGTATTTCAAAATATGGAAAAATATTTTAAAAATATTAATATTACTGTGATTTATAATCAAAAATAATTAAGAAAAAAAATTGCTAGCATTTATAGTTTTTTTAAGATTTTATTTTAAAATTATTCAAAATTTGTAGGTTTTATATTAATTTCTTAAAATACTTGTAAATAGCTAAATATTGATACCCCTAAAGCTTGTACTAACTATTATAATATCTTGTTCTTAATGAATCGGAGTAAAAATCAAAATTAAGGTATTTAAACGAAATGTATCTTGAAAGAAAGGTAATTCAAAGGGCAGTAAAATAGAGATAAATGATTTCAAAAATATTTAATTTTTACTGAAAAAATAAATATTTACTCATAAATATTTTAAATAATTATTAATTTATTTACATTTTTAACAAATTTATTGTAAAAATTTTGGAATTCTATAAAATTTATATTGATTTCTAAAAGCAGTTGTCAAATGCTAAATTTTGATACCCATATTAACTATGTTTAATAATGAATTTACTCATTCTTAATAAATCGGTGTAAAAATCTAAATTACTAGATTTCATTGAAATGTACCTTAAATGAAAGGTAATTCAAAGAAGAAAATAAAAACTCTCAAAAATATATTTTGTTTTAATTTTATAATAAAATTTAAAGTTTTTCTATATACAACAATAAATGTTAAAAATAGAGATATTTAACAAATTTGCTCTACAAACTTTGGAATTCTATAAGATTTATATTAATTTCTAAAAGTTGTTGTCAAATCCTATGTTTTGATACCCATATTAATTAGGTTAAATAAGGAATTTACTCATTCTTAATAAATCGGTGTTAAAATAAAAATTAAGGGATTTAAACGAAATGTAGCTTAAATGAAAGATAATTCAAAGGGGGAGTAAAATTATGATAAAAACTATAAAAAAATATATAAATTCCGCTAATTTATATGAGATTTTTTAATAAAATTTAAAGTTTTGAACTAGATTATACAATAAATTTAGAAAATAGAGATATTTGATAAATTTCTTCCACAAACTTTGAAATTTTGTAAGACTTATATTTATTTCTAATAGTTGTTGCCAAATGCTAAATTATGATACCCATATTGTATATGTTAAATCATGAGTTCACTTATTCTTAATTAATCGGAGTAAAAATCTAAATTAAGGGATTTTAACGAAATGTATCTCAAATGAAAGGTAATTTAAAGGGGAATTAAATGGAGATAAAAAAAATTTTAAAAATATATAATTTCTAGCCACTTGTAATAGATTTAATAATGTATTTTAACATTTTTTCGAAATCAAATTTGATATAATATTTCCATTGTAGAAAAGGTTTAAACTATTTTATTATTCAGCTACTTTTATCACAAAATGTTATATATTTTCTATATATTTACCCTTGCCCCAAATTTTCTTTATATTTTATTAAAAAATATAACAGTTTTATAAAGTCTCCATAAAATTTATTTATGTACAACCAGTCGTTAGTATTTATTCATAAAATATTTAGATGTGGCAAATAAATTTTTTAATAAATTTACATGAAAACTACAATTTGATATTTATTTTTATTAAAAAGTATATACAAAAAATATATAGTGTTAACTGTCAATGACCATAGTTATTAGTTTTTTTCCACCAACTACTATAAAATCTATTAAACTTTATGACATTTTAAAATTCTATTTAAAATGTATATTTGTTTTTTTTTCACTTCTCACTCTCTGTTCACTTTCATATCTTTCTTTTTTAGTGTAAAATATTTTTGCATGAAATTTGTTTGAATATTTTAACAATATATGTTTTAAAAGTACTATGTATATATGAAAAAATAGCATAAAAATTCATAAAAAAATTCTGTATGGGTATAGTAGTTCAAAAGAGCGATATTTTGTTACTTCGAGCATGAAATGTATGATGATGTTTTACAAAGATATTCATATGAATGTATGTATGTGACACATTTACATAAAGTAATATATATGTATGTATGTATGTGTATGTAAGTGTAAATATTGATTTACATGTTTTTTGGAGACAAAATGTAACTTACATGTCAATGAAATAGAAATCATAAAAACTTTTTTTTAAATTTTATATTGGTTGTCAAAAATCATGCATGTGAATGATGATAAGTTAAGGTTGTAGTTAAAATGAACAGAATTTGACTAAAATATTGGATTAAGAATGTAATAATGGTCACTTAACAGGGAAGAAATGTCTAAAAAAATCTCGGTAACTACTCTTCTGTTGGAGAAGAGCTTATATTTTTATATAAATCTGTCTGTCCATTGACATGATTTTGCCTATAAGTTCTTTAATATATAACCCCATTTTATTTAAAATTTTTTTTTAAATTCATAATTCAACTATTTATTTTCTATACACAAAATTGATTTTAATACTTTGTTTGCACTTTCTCGTTAAAAAAAAAACTAAAACTACCCAAAAATTGTTTTTAAAAAAGCAAAAGCATCACGAAAAATGGAAAGAAAACCTAAATTCTTTGAAAGACAAATAACATTTGTTAACAAAATAAATAAAAAAAGACTGACTGACAGACAGATGTTCACACTTACAAATGTAAAATAAATTTCAACAGTACCCAGTAAAAGTGTTATAGTCGTTTAGGCCGAATCTTAAATACCTAACATCGAATAGGTCTTTATAAATCGAACCATAGGAAGACTGTTTTCATATAAAAACTGTCTTAGGGAAGACTGTTTTCGTATAGAAATTATCTTCTTAAGGAAGACTGTTTTCGTATAGAAACTGTCTTCCTTAGGAAGACTGTTTTCGCATAGAAACTGTCTGCCTTAGGAAGACTGTTTTCGCATAGAAACTGTCTGCCTTAGGAAGACTGTTTTCGTTAGAAAATGTCATCCATAGGAAGACTGTTTTTGTATAGAAACTGTCTTCCTTAGGACGACTGTTTTCATATAGAAACTGTCTCCTTAGGTAGACTACTTTCATACAGAAACTGTCTTCTTAAGGAAGACTGTTTTCGTATAGAAACTGTCTTCCTTAGGAAGACTGTTTCCATACAGAAACTGTTTTCATATAGGAACTGTCTTCTTCTGTATTCATACAGAAACTGTCTTCTTAAAGAAATTGTCTTCCTTAGGAAGACTGTTTTCATACAGAAACTGTCTTCTTAAGGAAGACTGTTTTCGTATAGAAACTGTCTTCCTTAAGAAGACTGTTTTGGCATAGAAACTGTCTTCCTCAGGAAGACTGTTTTCGTATAGAAACTGTCTTCCTTAGGAAGAGTGTTTTCGTATAGAAACTGTCTTCCTTTGGAATACTGTTTTCGTATAGAAACTGTCTTCCTTAGGAAGACTGTTTTCGTATAGAAACTGTCTTTGTTTGGAATACTGTTTTCGTATAGAAACTGTCTTCCTTAGGAAGACTGTTTTCATACAGAAACTGTCTTCTTAAGGAAGACTGTTCTCTTATAGAAACTGTCTTCATTAGTAAGACTATTATCGTAGAGAAACTGTTTTCCTTAGGAAGACTGTCTTCTTAAGGAAGACCGTTTTCGTAGAGAAACTGTCTTCTTATGAAGACTGTTTTCATATAGAAACTGTCTTCTTAAGGAAAACTGTTTTCGAATAGAAACTGTCTTCCTTAGGAAGACTGTTATGCGTCATACAGAAACTGTCTTCTTAAGGATGACTGTTTTCGCATAGAAACTGTCTTCCTTAAGAAGGCAGTTTTCGTATTGAAACTGTCTTCCTTAGGAAGACTGTTTTCATATAGAAACTGTCTTCCTTAGGAAGACTGTTTTCATACAGAAACTGTCTTCTTAAGGAAGACTGTTCTCTTATAGAAACTGTCTTCATTAGTAAGACTATTATCGTATAGAAACTGTTTTCCTTAGGAAGACTGTTTTCATATAGAAACTGTTTCCTTAGGGAGACTGTTTTCGTATAGAAACTGTCTTCTTAAGGAAGACTGTTATCATATAGAAACTGTCTTCTTAAGATTGATTGTTTTGTTTAGAAACTGTCTTTCTTAGAAACTGTTTTCATCTAGATGTTGTCTCCCTTATGAAGACTGTTTTCGTATAAAAATTGTCTTCCTTAGAAAGACGTTTTTCATTTAGAAAATGTCTTCCTTAAGAAGACTACTTTCATATATAAATTGTTTGCCTTTCAAAGATTGTTTACGTCTTGGAACTATCTTCCATAGAAGCATTGTTTTTGTATAAAAATTGTCTGCCTTAGGATGATTGTTACCGTCGAGAAAACTGGGAACAGTGTTATATGTAAACTTGTACAAAATCTCTCTGTATGGCGGCTAGTTGAAATCATGGACCGATATGTATACTTATATCGGCCTATTTCTATGTGTTACAAATAGAATGACAAAATCAATATACCCTCATATAGTTTGATATGTAATAAAAACAACCACATTAACAGCTAGACAGACAACAGCCTCAGCAACAAGCTAATGGTCAGTAAATGAAAAGTACTAAATGTCATTTTGGCCAAGAAACATTAGACATATTTCAATTTACACATTCAGTCAATAAATACAAATAAAAAATAATAAGTAACAACAACTATATAGTATTTATTAAAAAAAAAAAACAGAAAAAACATAAGTAAAAATTTCAAATTATTAACAGAAGATAGAAGAAAAAAATATGTTATTGAACAAGCAAGAATTGACTTTAACATCAATGAATCAATATGTTCGATGGCAAAATGTTCGAACATGTTTTCAAGTAAATAAATGTGTGGTTATGAACAAGATGAAATAACAAAGAAGAGAGTCCAATAACAAGATGTATTTTAGAGATTTCAACACATTTTACTTACATTTTTTTTTCACTTTTTGTTACATAGAATAAGAAAAATGACTTGCAAAAGCATAAAGTGCTATTTTACAAAATAGCAAAAACAAAAAAAAAATGTGGACAAAAATATTCATTTGTATACAGGAAAGTATTTTTTGCTTATTTTACATTATCAAAAAAAAAGTTTAGATTTTGTTTAAACGATAAAAACATGATTGGACAATGTTTACTGGATTGGCAATTTATAGAGACAACCATATTTCTAAGATACATGAACAATATTGACAAAATGAAATTATTATTAGGGAAAAAATTGAAACGATTTTTCAGCAAGACTAAACTTTAATCAGATTTGCATACATAAGTAAATCTGTTAAATGAAATAAATATTTTTTCATTTACCCGGCATATTTACTCCACATTAATAAAAATTTTTATTGATAATGATAATTTTTGCAAACTAGACTTAATTACCTTTCCAGTGATATATAATATGTCATATCTAACTATTTACTGAGCTTTGATATAAGTCTTGAAAATCACCTCTCTTAAAAAGGTCTAGCTTTAGCGTAAAGACAAAAGCAATGCTTACTATGCGCTTCGCATAATTTCGTGTACCATATAAGGCAAGTAACTCTTAGATTTGTTGTTGTTATTTGTAGATGTAGTTGTTAGTTGAGCTTAAGTAAACTTTTGTCAACCAGAAAGCACGCACTTGTTATTTTATAGAAGCGTTATAACAGTTACTGCTACATATAGGGAATCGATATAAAAGTTATTTTCGCAAAATTATAGATTTTTCATAAAAAACTTTAATTTAAAAAAAAAAATATTTTGATTAAAAAAATTATTTTGAATAAAAAAAATTTTAATCTAAAAATGTATATTTTATTAAAATATTGATATTTTACAAAAAAAATATTTTACTTAAAAATTTATATTTTTCAAAAAAATGTATTATTTTATTAAAAAGTCGATTTTTTTAGCCAAGAGTACTTACAAATACCTAGTTTATATCAATTTCATTGAGTACTCATAAAATGCTAAACCTTAATACCCATATTGCTTATATTATCTAAAGATAACTCACATTCTTAATAAATCGGTCTTAATAAAAATTTTTAAAGATTCAATCAATATGTATATCAAATGAAAGCTAATGTAAAGGGTTATATAATTATGATAACAAATTTTAAAAATAATATTTTTTTTAAAAGTTATTGCAAAATTTGTAACAAAAATTTTAACAAATTATAAAAAAATATATAAAAATTTAAGTTCTTTTTCCTGAAAAAATCTAAAATTGATATTAATTTCTTTGCTAAAAATTATGCTCGCAAATAATTAAAGATTTTTATAATAAAATGTTTTTATCAAATTTTTAATTTTTTATAAAAATATAAACAAATTTTAAAAAAATTATATTTTATTCCATAAAATATTGATAATCTCTATAATTTATCTAAATTTCGTTTAGTATTCAGAAAATGCTAAACTTTGACACCCATATTGCTTATATAACCCTTAAATTTGTTATATTCTTAATAATTCGGCTGAAAAAAAATGTTAAGGTATCTTAGCAAAATACATATCAAATGAAAGCTTATATAAACTTTAATAAAATTGTGATAAAAAAATTATAAATAATACTTCTTACAAGGTTTATTTAAGATTTTTTGTAAAACAAATTTTATAAAATTTTCCAAAATTAATTTTCTCCAAAAAATTATTAAACTTTATAGTTTAATTTATTTAAATTCTTAAAGTAGTCTTAAAATGCTTTATTTTGATACCCATATTGTTTACTTTATCCACAAATCTATCGTATTCTTAATAAATCGGTGCTAAACTTTTTTCTGAAATTATTAAATACAGTACTCTTTAAAAAATTTAAAGTTGTTTTAACACATTTTCAGAATAGTAATTTAAAAAAAAAGATTTATTTTCGATTTTTTTTAAGAAATTCAATAAATTTTATAAAAAAAATCGAACAAATTTTTCTTCTTTTATATAGTTTATAAGGGATTCTTCAAGTACTCCTAAATTACTATCATTTGATACCCATATTGCCTATATTGTCTATGAAATTTTCATATTCTTAATAAATCGGTTGAAATTTTGTTTTGGAAATTTTAGCAAAATGCATATCAAATGAAAGCTATTTTAAAAGGAAATGGAATAATGTTAATGAAAGTTAAGAATAATAATTTTTCTTGGATTTATTTGAGATTTTTTCAATAAAAATTAAACAAAATATTATAAATTATGATTGATTTAATTATCAGAATTTTGTCTGGCAACTTTTATCTCTTTTAAAATTATTGTATCTGTTAATACTTCAAATATTTTAACACTTCAGTGTGAAATTTCATAATCAGTGTGAACGAGTTATAAAAAATAAACTGAACTAATGCAGTCGGTTTTTTGTATCAAACCCATTTACATAATATTAAATATAAATGTTTGAAAAATTACCTAAAGTAAAGGGAAAAGAGGACTAGTACCTAACGTAACTAAACTTTTGTCTAGTCTAATAACCAGGGCAACCAAAAATATGCAATATCATATTTTTTGCTGCGCGTCGTGTGGAGACGTGAGTTAGCTATTTATCCTTTTCAGAAAATTTAATGAATTTTGGCATCGGTTTGTTAGAGCATTTTTTTGCATATTTTGTTCTTTACAGCATTTTTTTGCTTATTTTGCATTTTACAGCATAGTCCCGCATATTTTACTCATAATCGCATATTTTTATTGCATATTTCGTTGTTTTCATCTAATTTTTTCATATTTTTTATAATTTTTAAATAAAAATAGATTCAAAATTTTTTTTGGGAAATTAATAAATAGAAAATGTTTTTAATTTTTTTATTAGATTTTTTTTAGAAAATTTTATTTAGAAAATAAAAGTTTAAATGAAATGTTTTTAATTCCACCAATCATAAATTTTTAAACCCATACGTTTTAATTAAATTCCTTCTAATTGATAAAATTTTGTTTGTCAAATTTTTTTGACCCATTCACTTTGAAAAAGATTGAAATAAAGCTTTATTTTATAATTCAATAACATTTTTATACCCTACACCACTATACTGGGGATGATATTATGCGTTTGTGCTGATGCTTGTAACACCCGAAAATCGGCTCAGAATCACTTTCCCCCGAATAGGGCCCTCGAGCTCATAATTATGTTAAATGTTTCAGGATCTCTACAAAAATCGGCACAACTTAGTTTCGTATTTTAACTTATACGAAACTGCCAATTTTCGTAATGATCGGACCTCATTTCACCCTTGCCCCCATACAAAGTCCCCTTCAGAAAAGGACATGAAAGTCAATAATTCACTTATAAACACTAATATCACGAGAAATTTTGCATTAATACTTCGACGAATGCCTGACAGTGGCAAAGAAAGTGCACCAGAGTTTTACTGTCCTCTAGTTAGTTTTAGACTTATTCCGAAACTTTATCGGCTTTGGTGGTGGCCTTAGTATTTTGAATCTTATGTACCGATGATCAGAAAAGGAGTGCTCGTCTGAAACTCTCCAATCCTGAATTTCGTTTATAAGCTCTTCTGAGCACTATAAAAAATGTCGTAGCAGTAAATTATCTCTTATAGTTCAGGAGATATTCGCATTTGAAAATTAAAATTTTAAAATTTTTACCGTCCTTACTTTAGTTTTTTGATAATAGCGGGTCCAAATATTCCCGATTTTCGCATTTTTTTTTTATTCGCTTAACAACAAGTTTATATATCAAGCAGTGAAAGAATTATGTAAAAATCATGACTGAGTCCAAAGTTATAGTTTAAAAAATTTAATTTAAAAAATTAAAAAAAGGCGATTTTTTGTCATTTTTTTGGGGAAAAAGTATCTTTTTCTTTTTAAGTTGTCTAAAAAGTTTCTAGGAAGATGTATATAGAATTTATACTTTTGACTTTACATAAAATACGATAAATGAATCAAAACCTAAAAATTTTTGATACCGAGGGGACCAGGTCCATCCAAAAAAACCCTATTTTTTATGAAAATTCAATTTTGAGACAAAAATTCTCAAATCGCATAGTCGATATCAAATTATAGTGACCTGTTTTATATGACCCAATATGTTCTTAATCATTTTGCAACGGGTTTCGATAACCCCGCCCCTGGTATGGATATAATAGGCAAAAAACCAAAAAATCCCATTTTTGGCATTTTTTAAAACTTTTTTGGGAATTCCGGGATTTCTAATAAGAAAATTCGAAATTTTTATTTAATTTTGGATTTTGAGTAAAAAAATCTACCTAACTGTAAAATTTCATCAAAAAATATTCATAAATAAAATTTTTATTGCAATTTGAAAAATTTGTATCTTCGCAAAAACTGAATAAAAAACATTTTTTAATTTTTTTTTTTTAAAGTATTCCGCGAATTTTTTAATTTTCAAAAATTATATACAGATTTGAAAAAAATAGACAAAATTACTTCTCCATTGATATATAACATGCCTACCTAATGTTTTTTAAGTGACAAATTAATTAGGGAAAACTCAACATCTTTTAGAAAATTTACCTAGCACTATTATTTTCATCCATAAGGTTAACTCTTAAATTTGTTACATATATGGATGAAAATAATAGTGCCATGTAAATTTTCTAAAAGATGTTGAGTTTTCCGACGACATTTTTTATAGTGCTCGATGAGGAGATTCTAAATACGAAATTTTTTTTTAATCGGAACACAAATGAAGAAATAGGATCGTTTTAAAAATTTAATATAGCCGATGTGTCCTAATTTGAGGACCCCCCGCCGGGCCCCTGGTTGGCCTATAAGGTCCAAATTCAAAACCTAAACTCGACAACACCTCCTCTTTGTGCATACCAAATCAAAATCGGATTAACCGTTTAGAAGTTACCGAATTATTTCCCTCTTTTTTTTTCCTATACCACTGTGCGTTGTTTTGTCTTTGTTTAAATATTTCGGAATTAAGGCCCCCTACTCACTGGTCGGCCATGCCCGACTATACATTCTTACTTGTTTGTTTTTCAAATATAAAAAAATAAATCAATTTAATGTAAAGCAAAAAAATTAAGCTTATATATCATTTCCTAGAAAATTACATAGCCAACAAAATTTTAAAAAAAGTCGAAACCCAGAGACCTAAGTTTACTTTTCTGAATTATTGAGCATCGCTTAATCCGAATCCAATTCTCCATGTTTTTGGCCATATTTAAGACCTTATAAATGCGAGAAGACACCTTCATTTATAAAATCCGTTGTGTGGTCCGAAAGTCCAATCTGTCGACTTTAAAATAAAGGTTGAACAAATTGAGGCAAATACGTTTGGCATAGAATAAAGGCAAAATTGAGTTTTTGTAATTTTATGGTTGTCCCAAGCTTTAAGTTAAGATATCTCGAAGAAATATAGAGATATGACAAGAGTTAAACCTTTATTTTTAAATCGACAGATTGGACTTTTTTATGTGCTCTCAAATATGGTAAAAAACGGGGATTTCATTTTGAAAATGAGAAGTTTTAAGTGCATATTCTGCATATTTTTAGAGCATATTTTTAGTTTTTAAGTGCATTTTTTATGCGCATAAAACACTTTTTTTAGAGCATATTTTTGGTTGCCCTGCTAATAACATACCAATACTGACAGACGAACATATTTGAAACAAATCTTAAAATGATTTTAAAACGATTGATTTTGTTAACATATCACTGCAAAAGCTTTCAATTAAACAGATTCTAATATAAATTGTGTAAAAATGTATGCTAATAAACTAATTTGCATGCATTGCACTGGAGTCAAAACAGAAACTATAACGCACTTCAAAATACTGTCATAATCGCATAAATTAATGGGAAATTCATTCAAAAGAAATAGAAATAATTTCAATTAGCGGCTGATATATCAAAGTTTAAATAAATCATGTATAACTGAAATTCAAAGCTGAGTTTTCTAAATTCTATTAAAGCATCAACAAATAATAAAATTAAATAAATATTAATTATTAAATACACGTACTCAGGCATTTCCATGAAAAATTCAATTTAAATGAAAAACAAGGCGGAACGTTATAGCAGCATGTAAAAAAAAGTAAAAATAACGTATTATATTTAAAATAAATTTGAAAATTTTAAAAACAAACACAATTATATGTACGTATGTATATGTGATCATAGAAATTCTGAATAGAAATTACATTTAAATAATAAATATACAATTGTATATAATTAAATGTTGAAAATTAATTAAGTATACAAAATGCAATAAAAATAAATAAACTTATTAAACAGTGAAAGAGTATAATATATAACAATAATAAATAACTAACAAATAATTATGAAAATACAAATGAGGAAAAATGAGATACAATGATATTTGAGATAAATTTGGTCTGTAAACCAGCAACAGTTTAAAGTAAAACGAAGGATCTTGACCTATAGTCTATATTTTATAGTAGCGACAATGCTATAGTTCATAAACTGAACTATGATATACATATTAAATTTTAAGTCTAGGTTTCAGTTTGAACTATAGTCTAATCTAAAGTCCAATCTATAGTCTAGTCTATAGTCTAATCTATAGTCTAGTCTATAGTCTCATCTATAGTCTAGTCTATAGTCTCATCTATAGTGTAGTCTAGTCTATAGCCTAGTCTATAGTCTAGTCTATAGTCTAGTCTATAGTCTAGTCTATAGTCTAGTCTATAGTCTAGTCTATAGTCTAGTCTATAGTCTAGTCTATAGTCTAGTCTATAGTCTAGTCTATAGTCTAGTCTATCTAGTCTATAGTCTAGTCTATAGTCTAGTCTATAGTCTAGTCTATAGTCTAGTCTATAGTCTAGTCTATAGTCTAGTCTATAGTCTAGTCTATAGTCTAGTCTATAGTCTAGTCTATAGTCTAGTCTATAGTCTAGTCTATAGTCTAGTCTATAGTCTAGTCTATAGTCTAGTCTAGTCTAGTCTATAGTCTAGTCTATAGTCTAGTCTATAGTCTAGTCTATAGTCTAGTCTATAGTCTAGTCTATAGTCTAGTCTATAGTCTAGTCTATAGTCTAGTCTATAGTCTAGTCTATAGTCTAGTCTATAGTCTAGTCTATAGTCTAGTCTATAGTCTAGTCTATAGTCTAGTCTATAGTCTAGTCTATAGTCTAGTCTATAGTCTAGTCTATAGTCTAGTCTATAGTCTAGTCTATAGTCTAGTCTATAGTCTAGTCTATAGTCTAGTCTATAGTCTAGTCTATAGTCTAGTCTATAGTCTAGTCTATAGTCTAGTCTATAGTCTAGTCTATAGTCTAGTCTATAGTCTAGTCTATAGTCTAGTCTATAGTCTAGTCTATAGTCTAGTCTATAGTCTAGTCTATAGTCTAGTCTATAGTCTAGTCTATAGTCTAGTCTATAGTCTAGTCTATAGTCTAGTCTATAGTCTAGTCTATAGTCTAGTCTATAGTCTAGTCTATAGTCTAGTCTATAGTCTAGTCTATAGTCTAGTCTATAGTCTAGTCTATAGTCTAGTCTATAGTCTAGTCTATAGTCTAGTCTATAGTCTAGTCTATAGTCTAGTCTATAGTCTAGTCTATAGTCTAGTCTATAGTCTAGTCTATAGTCTAGTCTATAGTCTAGTCTATAGTCTAGTCTATAGTCTAGTCTATAGTCTAGTCTATAGTCTAGTCTATAGTCTAGTCTATAGTCTAGTCTATAGTCTAGTCTATAGTCTAGTCTATAGTCTAGTCTATAGTCTAGTCTATAGTCTAGTCTATAGTCTAGTCTATAGTCTAGTCTATAGTCTAGTCTATAGTCTAGTCTATAGTCTAGTCTATAGTCTAGTAGCTATAGTCTAGTCTATAGTCTAGTCTATAGTCTAGTCTATAGTCTAGTCTATAGTCTAGTCTATAGTCTAGTCTATAGTCTAGTCTATAGTCTAGTCTATAGTCTAGTCTATAGTCTAGTCTATAGTCTAGTCTATAGTCTAGTCTATAGTCTAGTCTATAGTCTAGTCTATAGTCTAGTCTATAGTCTAGTCTATAGTCTAGTCTATAGTCTAGTCTATAGTCTAGTCTATAGTCTAGTCTATAGTCTAGTCTATAGTCTAGTCTAGTCTAGTCTAGTCTAGTCTATAGTCTAGTCTATAGTCTAGTCTATAGTCTAGTCTATAGTCTAGTCTAGTCTAGTCTATAGTCTAGTCTATAGTCTAGTCTATAGTCTAGTCTATAGTCTAGTCTATAGTCTAGTCTATAGTCTCGTCTATAGTCTAGTCTATAGTCTAGTCTATAGTCTAGTCTATAGTCTAGTCTATAGTCTAGTCTATAGTCTAGTCTATAGTCTAGTCTATAGTCTAGTCTATAGTCTAGTCTATAGTCTAGTCTATAGTCTAGTCTATAGTCTAGTCTATAGTCTAGTCTATAGTCTAGTCTATATCTAGTCTATAGTCTAGTCTATAGTCTAGTCTATAGTCTAGTCTATAGTCTAGTCTATAGTCTAGTCTATAGTCTAGTCTATAGTCTAGTCTATAGTCTAGTCTATAGTCTAGTCTATAGTCTAGTCTATAGTCTAGTCTATAGTCTAGTCTATAGTCTAGTCTATGTCTAGTCTATAGTCTAGTATAGTCTAGTCTATAGTCTAGTCTAGTTAGTCTATAGTCTAGTCTATAGTCTAGTCTATAGTCTAGTCTATAGTCTAGTCTATAGTCTAGTCTATAGTCTAGTCTATAGTCTAGTCTATAGTCTAGTCTATAGTCTAGTCTATAGTAGTCTATAGTCTAGTCTATAGTCTAGTCTATAGTATAGTCTATAGTCTAGTCTATAGTCTAGTCTATAGTCTAGTCTATAGTCTAGTCTATAGTCTAGTCTATAGTCTATAGTCTAGTCTATAGTCTAGTCTATAGTCTAGTCTATAGTCTACTCTATAGTCTAGTCTCTAGTCTAGTCTATAGTCTTGTCTCTAGTTTAGTCTTTAGTTTAGTCTTTAGTCTAGACTATAGTATTTCTATTGTCTGAACTAGAGTGTATGCTCTAAAACTTCAGTCTTCCCTATAATCTGCACTGTAGTTTCGTTTGTACTATAACTGGGCTATGGTCCAGTCGAAAGTGAGGTTTACTTTCTCATATATTGCCTGGCCTATAGCTTGCTATAAGCTGGACTACATTATTGGCTATAGTCTGGAGTAAAGTGAACTGTAGTCCTGACTATAGACTAATGTCTAGATTGCGATCTGGTCTATTGTTTACCCTAAAGTATTCTCGGTATTATGTTATATTCTGTTATAGCATAATAAATAATCCGGATTTCGGTATTCTATTCTTTGCTGGGTTATTACCTCATAAAATGTTAAAAGTAAATTTCTCAAATTTTCAAAACCAGTAATGTGTAATATAATATTTTAGCTAGAGATAAATAATTATGAAGTAAATTTAGCAAATAAACAGATTTGAAAAAATAAAACATTTAAAGAGCAAACATTTTGCAATAAATTTCAATACATTATTAAATAACAACAAATGAAAGCAAATAATTAAAATAGAAACAACATAAAACTACAATAAAATTTAACTAGAAAATTAACAACACCAAAAAAAAAAAAACGGAAGTGAAAGAAAAATTTAAATAAAACAAACAATAGAAAAGAGAAAATAATAAATTCTAAATAACAAAATATAAAACTATAATGAAAAATCGTAATCTACTGGATGGTTCGATGGCGTCAAGTAATTGTGCAGCAGCAGTAGCAACAACAATGTGTTTAGCAAGTAATGCAAATAATTGCAGCAACAACAACAATAATAGCAATATTAAAAACAATGTTACAACGTTAGGCCACCCACACAGTCATAATAACAATAACATAATGGCTTACAACGGAAACGGAAATGCTAACGAATTCAACAGCAGCAATAATATGACGACCACCTCTATGTGCAATAATATTACTAGCAACAATAATAATAATAATAACAACACTACCTTAACAACAGCCACCTGCACAGAGTTGGGAAGTGCAGCAGCAACAACAGTTTTATCCTTAAATTCTATAAATTCAATAATGCCAACAGAAAAGCTAACAACAGCAACAAAAACTACATCTGCTATGGCACCAACAATTGTATCGTCAATTACCACAATGCAAACAACAAACAAATCAACAACCACACCCACCTCACCGCCTATAAGTCTGACCACAAATGGCCATCATCAACATTCTCAAAATCATCAACAGCAGCAGTATCATCATAATCATCATCACCAGCATAATCAGCAGCATCAACAACAGCAACAACAACAACTTTATCCTTCGATAACACCAACATATTGGCAACCTGCACCAAATCCAGCCCCATATTTAGTTCCAGGTAATTAGTACCAACAACAATACTCTGCAATACTTATTTGCTTATTACGTGAGTATGTGTACGCACGACACATGTACTTACATCTCACAAACACTTTAACTAACACTCAAAATTCTAAATCGTACATAAATGTTACCAATAGGTGCTTGTATTCGATACACGAGGGTAATTTGAAAAGTATGTAAACAAATTTTTGATCGTCAAATTCTCATCATGAATGGTCTGTATTAGCGAAGAAAAAATTGTCTAGACATAAACTTTTTGGAAAAATTATATCTAGATATAAATTATTTTAGAAAATTTTGTTTAGACATAAATTTCATTAGAGAATTTTTCTATATTACTCGTCAGATGTAGTATTTATAGTATTAGATCCAGCCTGTAGCTATAAGAAATCTCAGGATATCATTAAGCTTAGACCCAGATATCACACCAAGTTTAGATATGAAGTAACTGCCAAGAAAGCAGTTTCTCTTTACGGCAAGAGCAGGGCATTCACAGAGAAGACGGAAGAGCGATTCTTCCTTTTCCCTGTCTTTGCAACTGCGATAGTGTTCGTTGAAGGGGATCCCAAGCCCAATTGCATGTCTGCTTAAAACCCAATGTCCTATTACTATCAACCTCGATATGTCCCGCCTACTTTGGTTTATAAGGTGTTTTGTGCGTTTTTGTCTAGGTTATTCCACCTATTTTCAGCCTTTTAAAGAAAGAATCTGGGGATACTGCTCTTGATAAAACCTAACGGAGTTGCTATTGAAATGGCGTTGGAAATATCAAGAGCAGATCCCGTTCTGGCAAGCTCATCTGCCTCATCTGTTCTTTACCATAATAGTCCCTATGCGCTGGGACCCAAACATGGGTAATATCAGACAGTCCACCCAGCCTTGACAGATCCTTCTTGCATTGTCTAAATAATAGGGAAGTGCCTCTATTGACAAAGATTCCTATGTTGAGGTCATGTAGTACCCGACATTATCGCAAATATTTTAGCCTGAAAGACACTACAGTTGTTGGGAAGATGGTGAGATATACTTACCCAAGCTTTTTCATATAAGACACCAGAACCAACACCGCTATTCATTTTAGAACTATCAGTAAAAATTCTGGTACTATATCCGCTCGGTAGGTTACCTCTACACAATTCTCTCCTAAAAGGAACTCTTACTTTGAAAACTCTATCAAAGTCCGTGTGTGGAATAATATAATCCGATGGTTGATTCAAGATTGAAGGTAATAGTTTTAAAATCTTAGCGTGTCCATATGTTCTTGATCTCCAACTTCCGGCTGAGTTAAGCCTAGCTGCGCTACAAGCAGATATGTATGTTCAGCTTTAAGGTGGAACTTTTTGGTACTTTTCCATTACTCAAATAGTACTTTTTTGTACTATCTTTAATATTGGGCATAGAAACTTTATATAGCTGAATAAGAATCCATAAGAGGCGACCCCTTGGTACTCTTCGTTCTACAAATAAAGACTGTTTAAGGTGGAACTTTTTGTTATTTTTTTCGTTACTCAAATAGTACTTTTTTGTATTTTCTTTAATATTGAACGTAGAAAAATTATATGGCTGAATGGGAATCTATAAGTGGCGACTCTTCGTTCTACAAATGGTACATTTTAATATGTACGGTTATAACGGAGTAATAGTGTATACGACTTTTTGGTACTTGTTGCTTCACCAAAAGGTACTTTTTATACACAACATCAAAAAAGATGGGGGGTATATTGATTTTGTCATTCCTTTTGTAACGCATGGAAATATTGGTCATAGGCCCACAAAAGTATATATATTCTGGGTCTTTACTAAACTCTAAGATGATCTAGCCGTGTCCATCTGTCCGTCCGTCTGTCTCTCTGTCTGTCTGTCTGTCTGTCTGTCTGTCCTTCTGTCTGTCTGTCTGTCTGTTGAATGCACGATAGAGTTCGAACGGAAAGAGCTAGAGGGTTGAAATTTTTCCACAAATATTCTCTATAGGTAAGGTTTGATTGATATTGAAAATAGGCCCCACATATAAGGTCCCCTTCAAAAAATCTCTTTAATGCTCAACACATAAGTTTCATGCTAGTCAAAATCTCTCTCTACCAAATTTTATGAAGATCGGTCAATAATTGATATAAGGTCCCCTTCAAAAGACTTTAACGTTAATTACTGTCTTAAAAATACGAGTATAGCGATGAAATTCGACACACATAAGTTCCATGCGAGCCAAAATACTCTCTACTAAATTTTATATGGAGCAGTCCATAATTGACCCCCTGTATAAGGTCCCCTTTAGATAATTACTTTAACGCTCATTACTGACTTAAAAGTACGAGTATAGAGATGGATAAAGTTAAGCTTGGTTTATTTTCAGTTTAGAAAGATACGTTTTAACAAGGAATAAGACCCTTTAAGTCTCTTGGGTACTTTTTAATTCTTTCTTTAGAAAGTATCATAAACTACAGAAACTTAAATATGTAAACGTATTTTTTTAGCCAAATTTTAAATTTTTATTAAGCTAGTGAATCTAGACCTTTACATTTGTTTCTAAAAAATTTACATTTTGCCATCTGACTGATTTTTTTAGTTGACCCTCGTATACCGTTAACAAAGGTTTGAAGTACACAATAAATAATTAACGGTACATGGTGCAATGTATATAATTAAACTAAACCATTGTTTAGAAAGAAAATAACCGATACAAAAAGCTAATGAACTGAATATAAAATTGAAATCGTGAAATTACAATTAATACAAAATGTCAAATACATTTCTTTTACACAAAGTGTTGCAGTGTCTATGGATATTACGATGATTTCGAAAATATCCAGGTTAGTTATGACATTGATCATTATGACCTGGCATCGATATTCTTGACCTATGGAGTATTTGTAAACCATGGACATAATGTCACTGTGTTTTTGTATATTATAAAAGTAGAAAATTAGCAAATCTAAAATATTAGGTTGAATATAATTTAAAAATTTATATTTAAAATAAATTCATTGACTAAATTTTATTTCTCTCTCTCTCATTACAGGTATGTTTTTAATAACGCTTGACCTAAGATAAGTATATATTATCAAAAAGTATATCTTTCTCAAATTCTTTTAATAAAACCTTTTAGAAATATTCCAAACAATTAACTTTAAAAAACCATAACAACTAATCCTCCTCCTTCATCTTCGTTTATTTGCAAATTCCTGTTAAAACCTTTAAAACACCAATATTTTATTACTATATATAAATTTGAATCATTTTATTAGAAATGCGAGTCATGTTTTGAAAATATTTTCGTTCTCATACTCTTAGTGCACCAGGGGAAAAAGTGGAATATTGCATTTCTTTTATTTTTAGGTTTATTTGCTGGCATTGTTAAAAAGTATTAAACATTTAACAGACATTGCGAATGTATGTCTGCATGCCTGCCTAACTGCCTATCCATCTATTTGTCTCGATTTTGTAAAATGTCTTTTCAAATAACCATAAATATATACATACATAGCTAACTGTATGGCTGAATGACTGACTAACTGACATGTCTAACTATTGGGGTATTTATACCTGGAATGGCAAAATAAAACAGCAATAATATTTTAGCATGTTAATGTTTTATAAATTTCATATAATGTAGGCTTGATTGCTAAAAGAAGACGAAATAAGAAAAGTTTTGTTGTTATACCCTACATCAAAAAAAGTCCGTCCATCTATACATATAAACTTTTAAACTTGCCACAATTTAAAAAAAAATCCATAAAAGAGGTTTAATCTTTATCATAAAGCCGATAGATTGTGCTGACACCTTAGTCTTCGATCTGTCAAAACTTCTAAAATATGGTAAATATAGATGTTTTTTCAGACATAATGGCACGATATCTGGAAAATCTGATGTAATGAATTAATTTAGAGTCCAGATTCAGTGCAATTCAGTTCTTTAGAAAAGTGTACTTTGACCTCTGGGTTAAAAATTTGTTGGCAATATTTTATAACATTCATTTGTTTGAATTGTGAACAAAATTGTGAAAACCTTGATACAAGACCTTTTTATCCTTGGGCTCAGCTTACCAAGTTTTCAGAAACGGTATCTTAGAATGAATTAAACTTCTATTTTCTTTGGGGAAATCAGTATCTTATTTCAACTTTATATAAAGGGAGCCACTCTAATGTACACATATAGATAGTTCATAAAATAATATTAAAAATTGATTAGGTATAAACAAAATTCTATTCTAGAATTCTTTTATAAATAAAACAAGTAAGAAATTATAGTCGGGCGAGGCCGACCATATAATACCCTACACCTGTTACTAAAAAAAATGTGATTTAGTTTTCATAATAAAGCATTTAAGTTGAATTGTACCTTGCCTCAGATATACTTATTGTTGAATAAAATTGTGGACATTTAAGTAAAATTTTGAAGAGGGCTTTGAATAGGGGCTATGGTCAAATGAGACCCTATAATTATAAAATTCATGAGGGTCATCAAGGCTACTATAGAACTTGGTTTTGCAGCTTTTTGTCGAGATACGAGTATATTAAACATAATTATAAACTTAAAAGACCTATTCGTCCGGTTCAGTTGTATGGGGGCTAGGTGAAATAATGGACCGATATTAACCATTTTCAACAGGCTTCGTTTCCGGTACCATAGAAGATCATTAAATTATCTTCAAAATTACGAACTGTAGTTTGATTAGAAAGTTTACTAGCCCTATTCTGGGGTTTAGTTGTATGGGGGCTAGGTGAGATAATGGACCGATGTTAACCATTTTCAATAGGCTTCGTCTGTGGGACAATAGAAGGTCATTTTCCAAATTTTAATTGAATTATCTTCAAAATTGCGACCTGTAGTTTGATTACAAGGTTTACATGGACGGACAGACGGACGGACATAGCTAAATCGACTCAGAAAATGATTCTAAGCCGATTGGTATACTTTAAGGTATAGGACCAATATTATTGTGCGTTACAAATATCAGCACAAACCCAATATACCCTCCCCACTAAAGTGGTGTAGGGTATAATAAAATTAAAATCATGCACTGGAAAAGAGGGAATTTGAATAACAGAAACAACTGAAATACAGCAACAAAACTACAGTGATAATAATCCATGCTTAACTTTACTACTTTTTTCGTAATATTTACGAAAATTTCGTGCATAATATGTAATATTATTTAACGGAAGCAGGAAAACCTTTTATAATATAGAAAGGATTTTCAACTGAATATATACAACTATATAATATCCTACAAAAGCTATGAATAGAAAGTTTGTCGATCCAAAACTGATCCCAATTTGAACGGTAAGACCTTTAGTTTAAGTTACAATGTTTACATGGATGGACGGACGTAGTAGTGATTCTAAACCGATAGGTATAATTTAAGGTGGGTGTATGATATCAGCACAAATACATAATACTCTGACCTCTGATAATTCATATTTATATTTTTGAGGAAAGATATGAGTTCATTCTAATAGACTGCGACAAACTTATAAAATCTTTCCCTAATCTATAAATGTGTAGGGCCTTAGTACAGATCCTATATTTGATCATTTTTGAGTGTGTATGTTTCTTCAATTTATTTGCCACATTCATAACTTTATATTCAAATCGAAAATTTTGTTTTGTTTTTGGCCAAATGCATACATACGCACACTCACAACAGCTATATAAGAAAAAATGTTGATTATACATTCATTCATTTGTTCAGTATGTTTTATAGACGCGACAAAATTTAATTTCATTCTTATGGGATCAAATTGTTCGTATGTTGCATATAAACATAAACATGAATTTAATAAGAGTTTATTGCTGGTGTGCATGTACACTCACACACACTACTACATTCTATCATAGGCCTTTACCCAACAGTTAAATCGGACAGTCCCGAACTCCCTATTTAACCTACCGGCTGTCCAGGTGACTAGCTATTTTAACATGTACCTGTCCTACGAGGAAGTCAATCGTTACCCCATAGGTTACGAAGAGACAGACAAGTGTTTTTTAAGTGTCCCCTCTCTCGCTTACAAAAGGGACACTAAAGTGACGAAAGAGTACATCCGTAACCAAAGACGAATTAGAGCCAACCAGGCTCCAGCAGTTCAGGGGGGGGGGCAGTTTCGAAATAGTTATTTACCCAAGAGACTAAATATATTAACATATGCCTGTCCTAAGAGAAAGTCAATTGTCACTCTATAGATTACAAAGTGACAAGCCTAGAGCCAGACCAAATGAGTTCAAGTCATGGAAATGATTCTTTTCATTTAAAACTTGCCTTTCTCTTGATTACTTGGGGAACATTAAAGTGACGACTGGCTTCCAAACTTTATGCACAACCGTTGTCTAAATGTTAACAAACGTGGTAAGCTCACTATTTACTACGCATTTTGAGCTTACCACGTTCGTCAACTTTTAGACAACGGATGTGCATAAAGTTTAGATTGCTACAACGAATTGTTGCAATGTTGACAAAGTTGCATGGTCTAAATTACATGTTGTTATTGTATGTACGTATATACTTGACAAAAGATGTTTTTGTAAAATTTGGTGTCAATTTGGTACCAGGCGTGTATATTTTTTTTTCCTCTGTGTATGCACTTTCTTAAAGGAACACTTTGTCACTTTTAAAACTGAAGGGAAATTAGACAAGTATTTATGTGCACTTAGGCTATTAAAACTATAAAAATACACTATTTTGGCTTAGTTTTCAGTATTTTCCTGAATCATTGATTTGCATAGACGGAGCCGTCTAATCCATACTTAAAATCATGATAATGTACTAAACATTTCTGAACAGCTTTAGGGGCATCAACACAAAATGATTATTTGACAAACATGCCCTTACAAGAGATTCATAGAAATACATTCTTCCAATTGAAGTTAAGTGTCAACGGCCCCTTCTTCTAGTCGAGGAATTGGACAACCCTGTCGTAATACACACATCAATATATATATATAGTATTTTAATATTCAAATTTTATAGAACTTTATAACCTAATATAGATGGCACAGCCAATAAACTAAGCACGTAATAGTGGATACAATTTTTTTCATTTTCCATGGCAGGCTAAATGACAAAACAAAAACGAAGAATTGGAAAAATCGGACACACATACCCACAATTTCATACAATCATTATTGACAACAGCTATAATGAAAAATAATAAACGAAAATAGCTTATAAAAACAATACAGCATAACCGAATCTCTGGTACCCTCTATCAGCTATGTACATCTAAATACATAAACACATACTTATAAAAATGTATATTGTTTTAACTTTGAAAATAATCCCTGCCTAATACATACGAAAATGTTCATACATTGTATGAAATACTTCGTAGTTTAGCACTACGAAATTATTTCGTAATATCTACGAAATTGTATGAAACATTTTAGTTAAATGCAAAAAAATTTTAGAAAAATTACAAATCGTTATAAATTTTTTTTATTTACGTAATAATTGTATTACGAAAAACTTTCTTTTTCAGACGCCTTAAGGAAATTATTTTTGTAAAATTAAACAAAGTTTCTTCAAATATACGAACAAAAGGTATTAGAAAAGTTTTTCCTACTTTCGTAAAATGAGAAAGGAATTTGATTAAATAATATTTCATGTTATGCATGAAATTTTCGTAAATATTACGAAAAAGGTACATAGCTACGAAGTTTTCCTTTCGTTAACTTAAGCAACGATTGTGTTCCATGATTTGTTAGCTTTTGCTACTAGTTCAAGTTCGGCCCCTACTGCTGCTACTCTGAGCAGTGTCTGCACTTAGTAGTAAAGAAGTTATCATTGAAATGTTAGTTGTTGTGTAAGTACAAAGTCATTACAAAGTTATTGCTGAGTATGTCATCTGCTTAGTCCTGGGCCCAAATTATAGCATACGATATCGACCGAAATCTCCATTTAGATTCTATTGAGATTACGATCGATATCGTATGCTGTAATTTGGACTCTGGAATTCGAATTTAAAGTCTAACGTTGTAAGCATTCCATAGATCCAAGTATCTTGGAAGTGATGTTATTCCGAAAATAATATTCCTGACTAACACTGATTGGAAGATTCTTAAGAATTACGTTCAGGAAACTGAGTTTCTGAACACTGAAAAATAATTCATTTAGTGAACTTTTTTTTTTGCATGATAAGGCGCGCACAACAGACCCGATAGTGGCCTAGGTGTATTTCTTTGGATTTGTTATACCCTACACCACTATAGTGGGGAGGGTATTATACGTTTGTGCTGATATTTGAAACACACAAAGTATACCGATCGACTCAGAATCACATTTTGAGTCGATTAAGACATGTCCGTCCGTCCGTCTGTCCGGCTGGCTGGCTGTCCATGTAAACCTTGTGCGCAAGGTACAGGCCGCAATTTTCAAGATAATTTGATGAAATTTGGACCAAGCATGTTTTTTTTTGGCACAAGGACGAAGCCTATTGAAAATGGTTGAAATTGGTCCATTATTTCACCTAGCCCCCACACAACCGTACCTCCCGATTTGGGCTTTTTATGCCATAATTACGTCAAATATACTACTATCTCTCTAAAAATTGGCTCAAATAAGTTCTATATAAGTATAAATGACACTGCAGATTTTCGTAATGATCGCCCCTTATTTGACCCTAGCCCCCATACAAACCTTCAAAAAATGTCTTAAAAGTCTAAAATTGACTTGTAACCATTTGCATCGCAATGAAACTCAACATAATTAACTATTATTTTAAAATATATCCTTTTCCCAAATTTAATGAGGATCGGCCCATGTTTGACCTATACTCCTTTAAAAAGTCTCATTTAGAAAATTAGGTTTTTATCAATAAATTGCTTAAATACTTTGGAATTAAGGTAAATTTCAACATAAAAGTTTCTTTGTGAAAAATAAAATTTTTTTAAATATACTCATGGTGTAGGGTGTTATATGGTCGGCCATGCCCCACTATACTTTCCTACTTGTTGTAGTATACATCCTCCTATCAACCTAACCTAAGCATTCCATAATCAACGGAATCATATAATACCCACTATAAAAGTGTAGAGCACGCAAAAAACAATACATATGTATATGTATGTATGTACATACAACTACATAAGCATATTTGTCAATTGAGGGCATAATGTAAAATGACAAAGTTCACAAAATTAGCAAAAACAACAAGTACACGCAGACATATGTAAATAAGTGCATTAGATAGGCTCCGTTTTTATGGCGCAGAAAGAAGGTACTGATTTTTTGACAATCTATAATCTCTGATATGACTATTTGGTGAGGTGGGACAAAGGACAGAAAGGTCCTGTTCAAAGATCTTTCATATTTCATGTTTGGTACAACATAATTTGCTCATATTTTCTGTGGAGAAATCATTAAAACCTCAATAAAGGACATTGTTATCCTTTCATCCTGCTCAACAAATATTGAGTGAAGAACAAAAATGTTTATGAAACTAGAATGAACAATATTTTCATTTCGACTGGCCCCTTTTAAGGCCTCCCTAATGTACTTGCCAGCACAAAAAAAATATATATTAACAAATTCAACTACAAATTGGTAAAATGTTTTACTATTTTCGACACCCTAGAGCCAAACAACTTCATACAAATCGCAACAGACCATAAAATAACAAAATAAAAATTAGTTTTACTTACAAATTTTCATTTAATTGTAGTTTTATTTTTAATAATTTTTCCAAAAAAAAGAAGGCGAAAGAACATTACGAACAAGTACAACTCAGGTGTTTTTGTATTTTTATTTATTTTATTAATAAACTTGTGCAAGTGAATTTCAGGGTAAACACTGTGTTTTTATTCTTTTGTCAACTTTGTTTTTTTTTAACTTGAAAATAAAATCAAATGAATAAATAAAAAAAAATAAACATGTGTGTGGTTATTAAATAAACACACACACACACATACATAGATATGACAGACACAAATGCAAATAAACGAGTGGCAGTGACCCTGCAGTTAGGGGTGATTGTCTCAAGTTGGAGATTTTAATTAAGAAACAAATCAATGATCGACAACTATTAAAAACTAGGTTTTAAAATGGATAATTTATACTGCAATAGATTATTGCTGGAGTATTAAGAAACTAATTTTAAAATAGATTTAAATTGGCTACTCTCTAGATTACTTGGGGACACTAAAGTGACGATAGACTTTCACTCTCATAAAAGTAAATGTAGTCGGTGCTTTTTATCAGATTAGAACTAGACAATTGATCTTGCAACAAATTACTTCTGATGGGTGAACAAACTACTTTTAAAAGAGATTTAAAAAGCCCACTCTTCAGATTACTTGGTGACATTAAAGTGGTGATCTCATTACTCTAGCGCTATTGATTTTCGCTTAGTAGTTCTCGAAATTTTTCGCTATTTGAGAAAAAATCCTTTACGAAAAGAGGTACCTCGACTCCTTCGAAAACTACTGAGTTAGAATGATACATTTTATATGGAAATCACTCATACTAAAATATAATCTTGCAAACATGAATAAATATACAAATACATGTGTATTTGTTTATGTACTTTTTCATATGAGTATTTAATTTTTTAGTTAGTGTATATTTTTATATTGTGTTATAATTATTCATATTGGGTTTTTGTATTAAATTAGCATCAGATCTATAGAGGAATTAAATCTTTTTCAATTGAAAATTGATACTACGATAGATTATCTGGGATGTATATTCTGATTTCTTATTAGATTCTAAAAAGATTTGCCTTCTGTCTTTCTGTCCGTCTGTATGTCTGTCCGTCTGTCCATCTGTTTGTTTGTCTGTCTGTCCGTCTCTCTGTCTGTCTGTCTGTCTGTCTGCCTGTCTATCTGTTTGTCTGTCTGTCCGCTTGTCTATTCATAAAATGATAGGTTCTAAATGGAAGGAGCTAGAAAGCTGAACATTTCCAAAAATATTCCCTATTAATGCAACTTGTGGAAAAAGGGCTTTATTGGTTCACGATTTCACCTAAACCCCATACAAGTTACTCTCCGAAATACTGAATACATGCTCATTAATATAATAATTATGAAGTGATAATGATAACATTTAACCCATGAAAGTTTTATACACCCCGTAAAAGTCCCCTTTCACAAAATGACTTTAATACAAATAACTGGCTTCAAAATACAATAACAGTCAATGAAATTCGACACAAACAAGTCCTTTAAGGACCAACAACTCTTTGCAAAATTTAATGGGAATTGATTCATAATTGACTCTATGATTCATTATAAATAATTTCAGAAGCTATTATTGGGTATTATTCTAAAAAATACTGATCTGTTTTTCTGTCTTCTGTCCGTCTGTCTGCTGTCTGTCTGTCTTTCTGTCTGTCTGTCTGTCTGTCTGTCTGTCTGTCTGTCTGTCTGTCTGTCTGTCTGTCTGTCTGTCTTTCTGTCTGTCCGACTGTCTGTCCATCTGTTTGTCTGTCCGTCTGTCTATTCAAAAAATTATAGCTTCAAATGGAATGAGCTACAAAGCTGAACATTTCCAATTTCATAATTGACTCTAGCTCTCATACTAATAAATCCATAAATTACGTTTCTATGAATTGGCCACCGTAATGACGACTATATAAGAAGAAAAGAAACTATCTTGAATACAGGATAAAGCTATACATCCAGTCAAGGAGTTAACTCACAGTGATCGTACAAAATCTTTAACTTGATCATTTGATTATCAATACATTTACACCTCACTGTAGCCTCACTTTATATTTTGCTACATAAAAAAAAATACAAAATATTCCTACACGAGTTATATAAAAAAAAGTAAACAACTCTTTTTTTAGCCGGCTTTTAAAGTTATATTAACCATATTTTTTTCCGAATTTTAACCACATTTTGCTTAACACGTCACTCACTATACCTATAGCAACCATATTTTTTTCAAAACAACAAAATACTTGATCATTAAAATTATATTATTTCTTCTGTTAATTAACATGAGTTTGTGAAAATTAATCATAACGAATGAAATTAAAAAGAAAATTAAAATAATTTTTTGTAAAATACATAAATTGTTTAATACAATTTTAACGATTTTTACTACAATATGTGTTAAATTATAAAAAAAAAACTGTGCATTGAGTATAATTTTTAGTAAAAAATCATATGATAGGTTTGATATGAAAAAAAAACAGGAAAAAAGTTAGTTGAACTTGTTGGTAAAATATTTACTTTAGAACAACATACATAAATAATTTTAATTATTTTGAAGACTTCAAATTGCTAAAGTAAACAAAATTCAATTGCATCAAATTATTGGTGAGTTGTAGTAAATATAATAATTATACCCTACACCACTATAGTGGGGAGGGTATTATGCGTTTGTGCTGATGTTTGTAACACCCACCTTAAAATATTCCAATCTGCTTGGAAACACTTTCTGAGTCGATTTAGCTATGTCCGTCCATCCCCTGTCCGTGCATTCTCTGTCCGTCCATCCATCTGTGTATCCCTCCGTCTGTGTGTCCATGTAAACCTCATGCGCACTCTAAAGATCGCAATTTTCAAGATATTTTGATGAAATTTGGCATATTCTCTTCCTTTAACCCAAGGACGAAGCCTATTGACAATGGCTAAATTCGGTATATTATTTCGTATACACGAACCAAACCCCCCCCCCCCCCCCAATATGGCTTTTAAGCTCAGAAATATGTCAAATGTTTTTGTATCACTTCAAGTTTTTCCTACCTAGCGCGTCCCCGGGTGGCGGATAGGGATGGTAATGGACAATCTGTCTCTCCCAACTATAGTTTCACTTAAGCTAAAGGAAGGGCAGACTGTCCACTACCTGGGAATCTTGTATTCCCCGCGGATCAAAAACTGGAAAAAGACAAATATGGAAAATAAAAATTATAATATAAAAGTTACGGTGCAGGGCCTACATAACCCAGTACCGGCGGCAAATGTTGATCTGTGAACAAAAGACTACTACGGAGGTGGGTACCTTGGCCTCCGTGGCGGACAATGCGCCAAGTGTAATGGTGAAAGAGGTGAGTGATAGCATAGCTAAACTACCTATTACTATTCTGGAGCACAGAGGACGAAGTTGAAGAAGATGCTTCATGAGATGATAGTGAGTCAATCTCATGATACTCCAAATTAAAAATTGGAATATCTATCAATATCTGATGCAAAGAGGATCAGGTCTCCCGAGGAGCCGACAACTGAGAATAAACCTAAAAAGAAAAAAAGCTCCCCGTATTCTAATATACAGTCGAAGCCAAGCCATACATTACTCAAAGGAACCTCAAGTCAGAATCAGAGAATATAGTCCGAAGACGAACACGTCGCCGAAGTCAACCTCAAAGGTAAAGGTATCTCAAAAAAAGTCCCGAAAAACGAGGAAGGAGAAGCTATACGGTGGAAAAGGAAGAGAGCCGCCATCTTACCTTAAAGTAGCCAAGAGAAGACACCGGGACGTTCTCTGCTATGCAGTATACGATGACTGTTATCCAACAGCAAAATTCCAATTGATCAGCTGAATAAGGTAGAAGATCTGGTCAACAATAGGATAGTGGACGATGCAATCGCTTCAAAGGGTAAACAACCAATAGAGAGCTTGAGCTGCGAGTTCAGCATGGGCGGGATGTTGATGAGGTTGCAATCTCACGAATGTGCTGGCACCCTGAAGAACTTGGTGAAATATAGAGCCCTCTCCCTGGAACAGCGCTAAGCTGCGACTGGTAAAGAAGAGAGATCATCCGGTGCTCTTAAAGTCCACTGCCTACATAAAAAACGGGGCAGTAAATTTGTTAAATTGGTGGAAAAGGGTGCCACGGTGGATGAACTCTAATTAAGATATCCATTGAGTATCTTCGGTCCACGGAATTGCTCTCTCTTGTCTCTATGAGTTTCGTTAAAAGCTGCCGTAAACGAGTAACAACCTAACGAATCCCACACATAATTTCTTATGTTTTCCATTCCGATCTCAGTTGTTTTCATTTGTTTCTTCTGTAGGCTATCACTAAGTATGATATCCACCCGGTATCCGGATCGATATTGGCTTCTCTATGAATATCATTTAAAGCTGCCGTATACTAGGTTTGGAAGGCTTACAGTGGGAATCTGGATTTGCAATGTCATGATACAAGTTTACCTCCCTACATATGTAATTGTTATACCTCCTTCTAGCTCCCTAACATATGTAATATGTTCGATTCAAACTTGTAGGTCTCAAAATACTTATTTACACATTTGTTTTATTACCGAACGAAATTGAGTTCCATCAAACTACCTATAGGTTGTGTCAAACTACTTAAAAGTTGCAACGAACTATTAAGGGATTCTGGAGTTTGTCTGAAATGTCTTCAGTTATTTTGGATGAAATTCTTTTCAAATTTTTAAAGTGTATGATCCCTTAGATTAAGTTTTTCCTCTACATTCCTATTACTTTTCTATTGGATACTTGTCATTTTGTCAATACAAACATCAAGTCTTTTTGAAATACAATTTATTTAACATTTTAATACAATGTCCTTACACTTGATACTTAAATGTTCGAACATTGTCAAAGGTTTTGTCTAGCAACAAAAAAAATGCTAATTTAATTTTCCAAAAATTGCTTACAAACGTACCAACTGCAACATTAGCAAGGGGCAAAAGGAAATATCCAAACAAATCTGCTTTAAAAGTTTATAGAATAATCTTAACAAATTTGAAAACTTCATATAGAATTATTAAATAAAAACTTTAATGTATACAAAAACTAACTGTTTACGCTATAGACTACTTTGGGACAATAAAATATCCATGGGTTATATGATATTCAATCTAGAAAAATGCACAGAGTAAGAACTAAGCTCTCTGACTACGTGTGAAAGCATACGAGCTTTGAGAAAGCTTTGCGCCAGCTTTACTCCATTTCTTAAGAGTTTTAAGAAACTACTCTTTACCCACCCAATATTTTAATCAACAAAGAAGAGAAGAACACTTCAAAGTAACGCTTTAAAAAACAAAAACTGCAAATGATTATTTTTTGAACAGAAACCTGACAACAAAATCGGAAAAAATCGTTGGAAATGTGAGTTAAAGAAGCAAAGTTACTGAAAAACAAAACCTATTTAACTAAACGTTTTCTTCCTGTCAAAAAATAAAATCTATGATGAAGAGTTGTACGTGATCTAAGATCTAACCATGTAAAATACAAAAAAATTCACTTCGTCATCATACGTAGGTACATACATACATGTACTACTTGTACTACACAAACAAAATGATATTGTAAAATATACAGAAATATGTACATATGTATGTATGTATGTATGTATGTATGTATGTATGTATGTATGTATGTATGTATGTATGTATGTATGTATGTATGTATGTTATTATGTATGTATGTATGTATGTATGTATGTATGTATGTATGTATGTATGTATGTATGTATTATGTATGTATGTATGTATGTATGTATGTATGTATGTATGTATGTATTATGTCTGTATGTATGTATGTATGTATGTAGTATGTATGTATGTATGTATGTATGTATGTATGTATGTATAAATGTGTGTGCAGATGACATTTCCTGAGGTATACACAAATTTTCTTTAAAATTGCACACATTTAGAATTTTGAATTGTTTGTAGTTGTTTGCTTTAAGTATCCATAGATAACGGTATTGGGTGGGTGAATTTTTGAAGTTTATGTGTTTTGTAAGTTGTCTGTAACTATGTTTGGTGTTTGTTTGTATGTTTTTTTTTTTCTACAAGAAATTTCTTTACGATTGGTTGTTGCTTCCGTTTTATTTTGTATGTTCTTTACATGTTTTACTGTGACAGAACGACATAGACATACTCGCACACATCCATATAAAATTCATACGATTTATTCGGAAAAATACTTTTTTTTGTTGAACTTCCTCCACTACTTAGTAGAATTGGTAATGGTGGAAATTTGAAGAGTTTTGTCGAGTTTGTTGACAGAGATTGAAAACTATGAATTCAATAAATAAAGAATTTATCAAAGATTTTCTTAAACAATAATCAAATTTAATGAAAATTTTCTATAAAAACAGGAAATTTAATGAAAATTTTCTATAAAAAAAGAAAATTTAATGAAAATTTTCTAAAAAAAATATAAAATTCAAAAAAAAATGTTCTATATAAAAAAATATTTTATGAAAATTTTCTATAAAAAAAGAAAATTTTCTATAAAAAAACGAAATTTTATAAAAATTTTCTATAAAAAAAGAAAATTTTATGAAAATTTTCTATAAAAAAAGAAAATTTCATGAAAATTTTCTATAAAAAAAGAAAATTTCATGAAAATTTTCTATAAAAAAAAGAAAATTTCATGAAAATTTTCTATAAAAAAAGAAAATTTATGAAAATTTTCTATAAAAAATTAAAATTTTATGAAATTTTCTATAAAAGAAGAAAATTTTCTATAAAAAAGAAAAATTTAATAAAAATTTTCTTAAAAAAAGAAAATTTTATGAAAATTTTCTATAAAAAAAGAAATTTTATTAAAATTTTCTATAAAATAAGAAAATTGTTTGAAAATTTTCTATAAAAAAATAAAAATTTAATGAAAAATTTTCTATAATAAAAGATAATTTAATGAAAATTTTCTATAAAAAAGAAATATAATGAAAATTTTCTATAAAAAAAAGAAAATTTAATGAAAATTTTCCATAAAAAGAAAATTTAATGAAAATTTTCTTCTAAAAAAAAGAAAATTAATGAAAATTTTCTCTAAAAAAAGAAAATTTAATGAAAAATTTTCTCTAAAAAAAGAAAATTTAATGAAAATTTTCTATAAAAAAAGAAAATTTAATGAAAATTTTCTATAAAAAAGAAAATTATGAAAATTTTCTATAAAAAAAGAAAATTTCATGAAAATTTTCTATAAAAAAAGAAAAATTTATGAAAATTTTCTATAAAACACGAAAATTTATGAAAATTTTCTATAAAAAAAGAAAATTTTGTGAAAATTCTCTATAATAAAAGGAATTTATGAAAATTTTCTATAAAAAAGGAAATTTTATTAAAATTTTCTATAAAAAAAGAAAATTTAATGAAAATTTTCTATAAAAAAGAAAATTTAATGAAAATTTTTCCTATAAAATAAGAAAATTTAATGAAAATTTTCTGTAAAATAGAAATTTAATGAAAATTTTCTGTAATGAAAATAATAAGAAAATTTTATGAAAATTTTCTATGAAAAAAGAAAATTTTATGAAAATTTTCCATAAAAAAGAAAATTTTATAATAATTTCTATAAAAAAAAATTAATGAAAAATTTTCTATAAACAAGAGAAAATTTAATAAAAATTTTGTATGAAAAAGAAAGTTTAATGAAACTTTTCTGTAAAAAGAAAAACTTAATGAAATGAAAAATAAGAAAATTTAATGAAAATTTCTATTAAATAAGAAAACTTAATGAACATTTTCTATAAAATAGAAAATTTTATGAAAATTTTACGAAATTTTTCTATAAAATAGAAATTTTATGAAAATTTTCTATAAATGACAATTTTCTGTAAAAGAAAAGAAAATTTAATGAAAATTTTCTGTAAAAAAAAAAAGAAAATTAATGAAAATTTTCTGTAAAAAAAAATAAAATTAATGAAAATTTCTATAAAAAAAAAATTTAATGAAAATTTTCCATAAAAAGAAAATTTAATGAAAATTTTCCATAAAAAGAAAATTTAATGAAAATTTTCCATAAAAAGAAAATTTAATGACAATTTTCCATAAAAAGAAAATTTAATGAAACTTTTCTATAAAATAAAGTTTAATAAAAAATTTCCCATAAAAGAAAATTTAATGAAAATTTCCAATAAAAAGAAAATTTAATGAAAATTTGCTATAAATAAAGTTTAATGAAAATTTTTTATAAAAAATGAAATTTCAAAATTTTTTTAAACAAAATTATGGAAAAACTATTTGCAGCATCTGTAAAACTACAAGTAAGTGTCTGCCTATCCGACTGTCTGTCTGCCTGTCTTTCTCTATCACTCAGTTTACTGTCTGTAATTGTCTGTGTGAGTAAATCTAACATTTTCAGTTATACTCGTATGTGTACATATTTTTGTTGCCTATTTGATATGCAACATTTTGTACAAAATGTTCTTTTTTTTTCTCTTCTTCAACAACAACACAAATTTTTGAAGACAACAATTTGACGTGACAGTTTTGTTTTTCATGTGATGTGTCTAATGTTGGTGACATGATGTTACGTGACGTAATGTGTTACGTTAACATTTTATTCATCTCTGCTGTATGCAGAGCATCAAAGCAAATAAAGAATATATTGTAGTATGTACTTGATATTTCTACTCATCTCTTAATATGTTTTGTGGTTTTTTTTATGGAAATGGAGCTTAAGGCTTAAACAAAAACCTTAAACATTAAGATGTAAAACCCCAAATAGAGCGAGCACACATGGAACGAGTGCAATCTAAGAAAATGATATTTTGATGATGCCAAATAAAAAGAAAAAGAAAAGTAGAAAAGCAAATGCTAAAACGTTTGCTATTTGAAACAATGTTAACTTTAACAAACTGTAATATGGCCGTATTTGAAGTTGGTTATATAAAATAATCAACTTAATTGAAATGACAACAATTTTTGGCACCAACCTACCCCTCACAACATCACCGTGTTTGTAGCACATTGAATATTTGATTATAATGTTTAAGGAATAAACATATGCCTGTTTAATTTGATGCGGAATTATTTAAAATCGTGGATCAATTCACCATAAGTTGCAAACAAATTTGGCAATATATTTGTTTATTATTGCTATTGCATTAGGTCCCCTTTCACTTTTTAGCCACTTGTAGAAAACTTGTAAAGGTACTTAAGATTTTCTATTTATCCATGTCGATTTATGAGAATTTTTTGTATTTTTAAATGGAAATAAAATAATCATATTAACTCTTTGATATATTTTTTCATACTTATTTAGAAAACATGAATTTAAAAGTCTCGACACAGAATTGCTCTCACGTTCACGTATTTGTTATGAACCTGATGATGCCCTTAGATTATAGACTAGACTATAGACTAGACTATAGACTAGACTATAGACTAGACTATAGACTAGACTATAGACTAGACTATAGACTAGACTATAGACTAGACTATAGACTAGACTATAGACTAGACTATAGACTAGACTATAGACTAGACTATAGACTAGACTATAGACTAGACTATAGACTAGACTATAGACTAGACTATAGACTAGACTATAGACTAGACTATAGACTAGACTATAGACTAGACTATAGACTAGACTATAGACTAGACTATAGACTAGACTATAGACTAGACTATAGACTAGACTATAGACTAGACTATAGACTATAGACTATAGACTAGACTATAGACTAGACTATAGACTAGACTATAGACTAGACTATAGACTAGACTATAGACTAGACTATAGACTAGACTATAGACTAGACTATAG